>NC_055705.1:22392002-22624502 GCF_017639745.1 Melanotaenia boesemani
CGCTGCAGAACCGTGCACCGACGTCACGTTGGACAGAGCAGGAAGTACCCCGTTATCGCCAGACTTCAGGTATCAGGGCAACTTCGACCGGTAAGACACTTTTATGTTATTATTGCCAACAATCCGGCCATAAAGCAGCAGACTGCCCATTAAGGAAATCCAAAATGTCTGGGGCTTGTTATGTGCCGCGGGAGGAAGCACAGCATGGACAAGAAGTGCGACCACCGCGAACATGTAAACAGGTGCTCGTAAATGGTCAAACTGCTACAGCAATGTTGGACAGTGGGAGTTTTACTTCCCTGGTTAGCAGACATTTGGTGTCATTAGCGGGTTTGGAATATGACAACATGCTGAACATCATGTGTGTACACGGAGATAATCATACTTACCCACGTACTGAAATCACGTTATGTATAGATGATCAGCCATACATTATGAATGTGGGTGTTGTAGAAAACTTACCAGTGGATGTTATTGTGGGTCGAGACATGCCTCTGTTGTTTGAACTTTTATATTCTCTTGGTCTCCCAGCTAATGCTAAGACATGCAAATCGAATGTAGACATGGGTGAGAACGTATCAGGCCCGGTTACAACCAGAGCCCAGGTAAAACTCGGTTTGTCCCCTCTTCCAGACTTCCACGATAGTCTGTTTGGAGAAGGCAAGCGCCGAGTGAAAAAGACACGGCAACAACGCCGTGAAGCGAAGAAAATGGGGAGTTTGGACCGGTCTGGTTCTGAGTTATCAGTGAATGATGTATGGAAAATGCCTGATGACATAATTGAATTGCAAAAGCATGATAGATCATTGAAACCATTATGGGAAAAACTAAAGACTAATGTTGTAACTTATGGAAGTGAAAGAGTGGTCTTAGAAAATGAAAGATTGTACCTGCAAACTGAAAACCTGAAAAGACTGATAGTGCCTGAATCCTGTCGCACCACAGTCATGCACATCGCACATACCATACCTTGGGCAGGTCATCTCGGTCGTCACAAGACGTACTTAAGGGTTAGCGCACGTTTCTATTGGCCAGACATGTATAAGGATGTGCAAAGTTATGTGGCTAGGTGTCCCATATGCCAGAAAACCAGCCCAGTACGCGTTTCAGATCGCGCTGCATTATCCCCACTTCCAACCATTACAACGCCTTTCCGTCGCATCGCCATGGACATTATTGGTCCGCTCGTTAAGAGTAGCCAAGGGCACCAGTATATCCTTGTCATTTGTGATTATGCTACACGGTATCCAGAAGCATTCCCACTACGAACAATTACCACCACAGCAGTAGTTAACGCGTTAGTCGAACTCTTCTCCAGACTTGGAATACCTGATGAAATCATCACTGATCAGGGAACCAACTTCACGTCTCGCTTAATGAAGCAGTTTCATGCTCAACTAGGCATTAAACCCATAAAGACTACTCCCTATCATCCACAAACAGATGGACTCGTGGAGCGCTTCAACCAGACCCTGAAGCGCATGCTACAAAAGTTTGTCAGCGATACAGGAAGAGATTGGCATCGGTGGCTGCCCTTCCTACTTTTTGCCTACCGAGAGGTGCCACAGATGTCTACAGGCTTCGCACCCTTTGAACTCCTCTATGGATGGGATGTTCAAGGACCGTTGGACCTTCTCCGCCAGAAGTGGGAGGAGCCATCGGGAAATCAGACCCCATCAGAACGAAGCATCATCCATTTCATATTGGAAATGAGAGAACGACTGGCCCGGTATCAAGATGAGGCAGAACACCACCTACAGGAGGCCAAACGTGCCCAGAAGACATGGTACGACCAGAGAGCCCGACACCGAGAGCTACAGCCTGGACAGAAGGTTCTATTGTTATTGCCATCGTCTACCTGCAAGCTGTTGGCTAAATGGCAAGGACCCTATACGGTGACCAGGAAGATGGGACCTGTAACCTATGAGGTTCACCACCCGGAAAAGAAGAAGACTCACCAGGTTTATCACATAAACCTCCTGAAAGAATGGAAGACGGACCAAACGTCTGCAGCCTCAGTCAGTTTGGTTGCCTTGGAGAAACAGCGAGAAGATCCAGGAGGGGAACCCTCTACATGTGCCGACATACCGGACATACAGCATCTGTCTTCACAAAGAGCTGCAGATCTTCAACAGGTCTTCAGCATGGTTCCGGGTCTGTTTCGTGCCACGCCGGGACGTACAGCCCTTATCCAACACCACATCCGATTAAAGACATTGATCCCCATCAGACAACGTCCGTACCGGATTCCACAACAGCTCGTCTGCAAGCTGAAGCAAGAAATCTCCACCATGCTGGAGTTAGACATCATTGAGTCATCCACTTCAGAATGGTGTAGTCCATTGGTCCTCCTCACCAAGAAGACAGGAGCCCTTCGACCTTGCATAGATTTCAGAAAACTCAACGCTGTGTCTGCCTTTGATGCCTACCCGATGCCACGCATCGATGAACTACTGGATCGTCTTGGTTCAGCCGTCTACATCACCACCTTGGACCTTTGCAAGGGGTATTGGCAAGTGCCGTTGGAACCATCATGCCGACCCTACACTGCTTTCCGAACACCCACCGGGCTGTACCAGTTCAAAGTAATGCCCTTTGGACTACATGGAGCCCCAGCTACCTTCCAACGACTCATGGACCAAGTATTGAGGGAGTGTGACAACTGCAGTGCGGCCTATCTGGACGATGTAGTGATCTACAGTCAGACCTGGACTGACCATCTCCGAGACCTCACCAAAGTCTTAGGAGCCATCCAAAGAGCAGGACTGACTTTGAATGTGGAGAAGTGCGTTTGGGCCAAGACAGAGGTCCAATACCTGGGATACTGCATTGGAGGAGGGGAAGTTCGTCCGCAGATCAATAAGGTGGAGGCTATCCGGAACTGTCCCCAGCCAAAAACCAAGAAGGAAGTGAGATCATTCCTCGGACTTGCCGGATGGTACCGAAGGTTCGTTCCTCACTTCGCCAGCATCGCGGCCCCTTTAACTGCCCTCACGGCCAAAACCCAGAGAAACCCCCTGAAATGGACTGAAGACTGTGAAAAGTCATTTAGGGCATTGAAAGAACGTCTCTGTTCATCCCCAGTACTCCGAAGTCCCGACTTCACAAAGCGATTCCTTGTCCAGGTGGACGCATCAGGCATAGGAATCGGAGCCGTCTTGTCCCAGGGAGAAGAAGGTGAGGAACACCCCATTCTTTATCTCAGTCGCAAACTCTGTCCACGAGAAACTCGCTATGCAACAATAGAAAAAGAGGGATTAGCCATCAAATGGGCCTTGGAGAGCCTAAAATATTACCTCCTAGGTAGAGAGTTTGATCTCGAGACAGATCACAAAGCACTCACCTGGATAAATGCCATGCGGGACCAGAATCACAGGCTGACCCGGTGGTATTTATCTCTGCAACCGTTTAGATTTACCATTCGTCACCGATCCGGCAACACAAATGTCGTGGCCGACTTTTTGTCAAGGTTTCCCCCCACATGGTGAACCTTCTGGAGGGGGGGGATAATGTGACAGGGTCAGCTGTCACCATAGTGGTAGTTCCAATCACCTACGGCACACACACAAACATACCTACCTGTTTGGAGGGGAATGGTTATTGTTTCTATTTGTTTTGTATTTTACCTGTTCACTTACCTGTGAGTTTTTGGGGATGATGTAATTGATGTGATTACTTACCTGATGAGTAGATTGTGTTCAGCTGAATGTCATGAGTAGAGATGTGATGTGATTGGTTGTCCTGCCAGACACACCCCTTTTTGCCAGAAGCACCCTTTAAAGAGGGGGGGCTGAAGGGATTTTTTTGGGTTAGATATAAATGAAGGGATGAAGATTGTTGGAGGAAGGATGAGAATGATGCCAAGGGTGGTGGATTAGATGGATTGCGGAAACTAGTGAGAGTGAATGAGTATTGGACGACATCCTCGTCAAACTGTAAATATTGTAAATATCATTGTAAATATCACCAGCGCTGGATCACCTCACCACTTCCTAAGGAGCGCTCACCACAATAAAGCTCCCAGAAAACGCAAGCCTTCGACCACAGTTTTTTTTTCATCTGGTGAGAGAACCTCGGCCCACTGCACTGTGTCCGTGAAAGCCGGCACAGGGTGGAACCCGGAACCCAGTTCCATCACAGCATGTATGTATGTATTAACTTATGTATGTTTGTATGTCTGTATGTATGTATGTAAGTATGTATGTATGAATGTATTCATCTATGTATCTATGTATGTATGTATGTATGCGTGTATGTATGTATGTATGTAAGTATGTATGTATGAATGTATTCATCTATGTATCTATGTATCTATGTATGTATGTATGTATGCGTGTATGTATGTATGTATGTAAGTTTGTATGTATGAATGTATGTATCTATGTATCTATGTATGTATGTATGTATGTATGTATGCATGTAGGTATGTATGTACATACATACATACATACATATATACATAACATACATACTGACACTTATACATACATACATACAATATTACATACATACATACATACATACATACACACATACATACACACATACATTCAGATACAAATAACATGATATATATATATACATACATACATACATATATACATATATACATACTTACATACATACATTAATACATACATATATACATACGTACATACAAACATACATACATACATACATACGTATATATATACATACATACATACATACATAACATACATACTGACATATATACAAAAATACATACATACATAGCTACATACATACATACATTCAAATACAAATAACATCATATAATACATACATACATAGATGCATACATACATACATAGATACATAGATGCATACATACATACATACATACATAGATACACAGATATATAAAAACATACATACATACACACATAGATACATAGATGCATACGTACACACACACATACATATATACATACCTACATGCATACATACATACACACATACATGCATAGATACATAGAGACATACATACATATATAGATACATACATACATACGTACATACATGCATACATTCAGATACAAATAACATGATATATGTACATACATGCATACATTCAGATACAAATAACATGATATATGTACATACATACATACATTCAGATACAAATAACATGATATATGTATATACATACATACATACCTACATACATACATACATACATACATACCTACATGCATACATACATACATAGATATACAGATACATACATACATACATAGATACATAGATGCATACATACTTACACACATACATACATACATACACACATACATGCAAAGATACATAGAGACATACATACATACATACATACATTCAAATACAAATAAGATCATCTATATAGAGATACATACATACAAACATACATACGTACGTACGTACAACATACATACATACATACATACCTTAATACCTGCATGTGAAAATATTCATGTATGCATGAAAAGATGTATAGGTACACATGTATGTATGTAGGTATGTGTGTGTATATATATATATATGTATTTATGCATGTACGTACACGTATATAAACTGCAATTGAATATATTCATGTAAGTATAAAAAAAGGTATTTGTATGTATGTATGTATGTATGCTCATATCAACTGCATCTGAATATATCCATATATGTATGAATGTACGTACGTACGTACGTATGTATGTACGTGCAGTAGCTGGTTGTTTATGATTGAACAGCTGATGTTGTTACCTTATAACTGGTATATCCTTTTTTTTTCTCTCTCTTCCCTTCACCCTCCTTTTCTTTCATTTTCTTTCTTTCATTTACATAAACGCTTAAATTATCAAGACGAGCCATATATCCATAAAACTCCTCTTGGTACAACAAAGTAGTTCAGCAAAGCAACCAGACCGTCATTCTGCCGCCATGAGGCTGGACAAGACAAGGTAAAAAAAAAAGAACAAAACAAAAAACATACACACACATACATATATACTTATATACATACACCTACATAAACATATGACATCCTGAACACATACATAAATACAACACATACAAGCATGTGTACGTATATCTTTGCATGCATGTATGCATAAATAGTGTATACATCATACACATACACACACACTCACACACACATACATAAATGCATACATATATACATATGATTGTATTTATGTACATATTAATGTACATGTCACATGTATGCATGCATGTATGTGTGTATATTTGTATATACATCTATCTATCCATCCTGGTTGAGTAGCCTTTCATCCCATGTCAGCACAGAACTGTAACTGTGGAGAAAACTTTATTCACCTTCACAACATCTTTAGCTTTTCTTCTGATCGATTCGTCTGTTTGAGATTGGACCATGTTCATCTCTGGGACTTGGACCGGTCTCCTTGCTGAGCGCTTTAATGGTGTTTATACTTGCATATTATTGTCTGGACAGAGGAACACGCCTTCTGCAAGAACCAGGAAGTGTACCCAAAGATAAGCCAGTTCTCTCCCTCATACCTGCTGACATTTAACCATCCAAAGAACCCAAAGTCATGCCAGATCATTATTTAAAAATGTAGTAATCTGACTTTGAAGGAAGTAATAAAAAAAAATTATCTGAAATATTCTGCAAATATTAAGCAAATAGAAATAATTTAGGTTTAGGTTCCTCCTCCACGCTTGTGGGGGTAATGCCCAATCAGGACCAACCAAAGGTCAACAAGTTAGCAGAAAGTTCTATGCCTGTCTGAAAAGTACCACAGTCACTGCTGATCTATGTGTTACTTCTGCAAAGTAATAAGTTCTGCTTTCTTCTTCTGGTCGGCCTTTATGCTGCTATATCTATTCATACATTCATTTTACATCATTTTAGCTTCATGATCTGACAGCTGAGGCTGTCCTGGAAACATATCTGATGCTGACTGGGATTAAAAGGTTTCAACTTCTACAGGCAGTTTTACATAAAAAAAAAAAACACAGTTGGACTAAAAACTGCACAACTGCAAATAAAAGAGTCGACACAAGTTTAAAAAGAGATTTTTAGTGCAACCTCCAACATTTTCCATGTGCATGACAGTGCTGGCTGTATCTACAGACAAAAAAAAGGCCACTCTGGATACAGATGCACTTAAACATGTAAAACCTGAAACAAGGCACATATCTCCTTTTCCTCCATCAGCAAACCGAACCAGGGAATAAATAGTTTTTTACAACAGCTTGTGTTTGGCTCGGCCACGCCGAGGCAGCAGCTTCTCTATAGGTCCTGTCCTCCGAGGCTCCCGCTCCAGCTGCAGTGGATAAGTGCTTCACCAAGAGGCTGGACGTGCACTGCACAAGCCCGTGCACTCTTTAGAGTCAGTCTGAGCTCACAGAGCCGTTTCAAAGATAACCAAGTTACCGTCTGCTGTCTGGGCGTGTCCGTTCGATAAGCTGGGACGACTTCTGCTCTCATAAGCCTGTGGAGGTATTTAGAGAAGCCAGTTAACAGGAAGTCTTCCAGATAAAGCGGAGGTGTTTAAGGGAGTCAAGCTCACCTGTTTGGCTGCTTCTAGTAGCGAGGCTGCTTCCTGTTTGCCTGTCTGCTTCACCATGTTGTAGAAGATCCCGTTTGAGTCCTGCAGCAGGGTGTACGGCTCGTCAAACGCATGTATCTTCCCTGCATCCAGAATCTGGAAGGAAAAGCAGCTGTTAGTATTTTGGTGTTGATTTGGCCTTGTTTCAAGTTGGAGGCCAGACGTGCTTATTACATCAGCTCCAGTAAGTCGAGTCAGAGCTCCACCTGCTGGTTCGTCAACGCCATTTTCCACTCACTGTTCACACCTTCATCCGTCCTCCAATAAGATGAAGAAAGGATGAAGATCTGCTTGTTTTGCTTGAAAAGACGACGGTGAACCACCTGAAGCTTCCTCAGATCTAAGCCTCAACATCAGGGGTTGTCAAACTTATGGTCTGGGAGCCAAAACTGGCCCCCCAGAGGGTTAAATCTGACCCACAGGATGATTTGGTAAACATGAAAATAACATATTAGATATTAACTTTAATATTTTAATAAAATTACCTGATTCCTAATTGGTGGAAATCTATAATTTCCACTTCTAGAAACGATGACACAGCGGACGCTGCTGGAATCAAAGTTTAAGGAGGAGGAGTGTTTGGCCAGGCAGTGTATAATCAAAAATAGCTAAATATATATAAATAATAATGAAATAATATATAAATGAAATAAAAAATAAGTTATATATATTTTTTAAAAAGTTAATTAAATATTTAAATGTGTAATTGAGGCAAAATAGTACTGAAACTTTAATAATTTTTCTCCAGAAATTTATGGCTGTTCATGTTTTCTAAAAGAAAAGTTCATTAACTGTAACAGAGTTAGAATAAAAAGGAAAAGTTTTGGTCGTTTCTAGGTTATTATGCTGTTATTTTCCTGCTCTGATCCAGGTGAGATCAAATTGTGGCCCCTGAGTTTGGCACTCCTGATCTAAACATTTTGCTTCATCGTATTGCAGAACACACTTCTTCACACAACACACAACTTCTTCTGATGAACCTCATTTAAGCTAATTCTGCTCGGCGTGGCGGAAGGAAGACGGCGACAGCCAGACGTACCTGCAGGTACGGGAGTTCCTCATGAACGACCCGTACAAGGTGGAAGAATCTTGTCAACACATCAGGAAATGTGTCCTAAATTAGAGTGCAGTGGAAATCGTGCAGACACTGCCCCGATTAGCTTTTTCCACCTCGGTGCTGAAGCTGAAAGCAAACTTTCAGCACGATTATGTAACTCAGCTTTGGTAGAAACTGGATGTACCCCAGAAAGCTGATTTCTTTTGACACATCACTTCTAAATAAGTTTAAATGTTTTTCAAAATTATTAAGCAGCTGCTTCTAAACCTTCTTAGGTTTTTGGTGTTTGGGAAGGACACGTATCAAGCCTTACAAGGTAACCCTGGAAGAAAACTTGCTGCTCTGACAATGTTCTTCAACTCTGAGGGTCGGTTTTTCCAGCAGGACAACGCTCCATGTCACACAGCTGGGTCGCTTAGATCAAGACCTTGTCATGGCCAGTCCAGTCTTCAGACCTGAATCCATGTAAATATCTGCACATGTATGATTTTGTTTTGTGTGCTGCATTCAGAGGCCACAGGAAAAAGCAAATCCCTGATTGAGTTTCAAAACATAGTTTAATTTGGAGCCTCAGATAAAGCAACCTGTGGATTGTTAGGGACGTTATGGAACCTTTTTGCTCCTCTGTGAGGTGGCTGACGCCCCATATTTTGGTAAATACTTGCTGGATTCTGAGTGAGCGGACTCACCAGTATGCGGTCGCTGTCTATGATGGTGTTGAGGCGATGAGCGATGGTGAGCACGGTGCATTCCCTGAACTTCTCCCGGATGGTTTTCTGGATCAGCTCGTCTGTTCTGAAGCACAGAAAAAGAAAGTGGCTTAAAAAAACCCTTAAACCCCCAGCATCACTTCTGTCTCTACCAGAGTTCAGGGTACCTGGGGTCCACGTTGGCTGTGGCCTCGTCGATGATGAGGATGCTGTTCTTTCTCAGGATGGCTCTGGCCAGACACACCAGCTGCCTCTGACCCACGCTGAAGTTGGATCCGGACTCGGCCAGAACCGTCTCCAGCTTTCCAGGCAGCTCCTCCACCACAGACTTCAGCTGCACCTGCAGGAGCAAGACGACCATGATGATGCAGCGATTTGGACTGAATCAATGTCTCCACACAGCTCTAATGAGCCTTACAAAAGAATACGAGACTTTATGCAGTTTCCCAGACAGACACTGAAGCTCATCCTTAACGCAGGTCAATAGAAATCATCTTTCTCAGTCCTCAACTTAACCCTTAAAACTCTTAAGAAATGTTTGTTCCTCCTGTTTTGTTTTATTAATGTAAAAATACATTCAGAAGCTCAGCCCTTTCAGCCCCAGTCAACACACAAACATTATTTTTGTATCAAAACATAAAGGCCGACTAGAAGAAAGCAGACGTTATTACTAACAGATCAACAGTGACCAAGCTTTTTCTCATCTCATCGTTCTCTCAAGTCTTGGCTTTCAGGAGAAAAATATTGTTACTGAAACAAAAACACAACAGAAACTATTTCCATGTTTCCACTTTTTCCTCATTTCCAGTTATTCCTGCTACTATTTACCTGCTATCCTCACTAAACCAACTCCAGCTCAGCTGCTTTGTGGCGCCACCGTGCATCAGAAACGTCTTCTTGGCTTTATTCCAGCCATAGAGGAGCATTATTTTTCTTCTTTTCACACACACATAGAACTTTCTGCTCACTGGTTGATCTTTGGCTGCTCCTGATTGGACGTTACCGTCAATCTAGGCTCTCTGATTGGTGGAAAGTCTGACAGGAAGTGGCTTCATCATCATGTCCAGGTCTAAATAGAGGTCTCTTAGCAACATAGTAGTGATGGTGATGTTTTTATGGTGAAATGTGATAAATAATGCTGTTATCATGGATCATTGTGGATTTACCAGATAGAGTCTCTGGATAAAACTACATTTAGTGGCTGGATTGTAAACCTCCTGGACGGGATAGAAATGCCTGGAAAACTTCCGTAGATCAGCTAAAGGGTAAAATATTCATCACAGTAGACATTGATGATGTAAGTGAAAGGGATTGGGAGCCTTAAAACACAGAGTTTTAAGGCTCCCACTGATCCTGAATGAACTGATTCCCTAAAAAAGAAAAGGGAAAACTGAAAGACCAAAAGGTGTGTTGTTTTTACATTTTGGAAAAAACAAGTAAAAAAAAAAAAAGTCTTATTGATGATATTCAACCTAACTGGACTTCATGTCTTCCTTTATAAAGTATTGTTGAGACTGACGTTTGCGGTTACTGGGTTGTGTCGGGGTGTGACTGGTTCCCAACCTCTTGTAGGGCGTTCCACAGTTCTTCATCTGTGTGTTGGTGGAAAGGATCCAGATTCTTCCTCATGGAGCCTGTAAACAGCACTGGGTCCTGATGAAAAAAAAAAGCCAACAGGTCTTTAGTCCTGACCTTAGAGGGTAAACGTCTTCAGTTTTTAATGCAAGTTGTTATCTTGACAAGCTGAACAGTAGTTCATGAGGTCCATGATTTTCTTTACTTGCAGCCATAAAAATCTTAAGGCGGTGAGTAATTTTTGCTCAGGCTCTGAGGTATGTTCATATTTAAAGCAACACTATATTTTCATCATTCCTGTATTTATTTGTAATTTCTATATTATAAGGTGTTAAAAAACAAAATGTACTTATCTATTTTAAATCGAGTAGAACATCAGATTTTCTTCATCAGTGAATTTAATTCCTTCTTGTAAGATGGAAGAACCCAAAGGCCCCAACTAGACACATAAACCCCTTTTTATCATGTAAACAAAGAGCCACTGAAATAAAAATATATCTTGTCCTTTTATCCAAACAATAAATCATCGTCTTTAATCTATTTATTGGATTGTGTGCGTGTGTGTGTGGTGGGGTAACCACGGGGCTTTCTGCTTGCATTACAGAACAAAGTCCTACTTGTGTGAAGAGGATTAAAATAACTCTTTTTTTTAAGTGCTGAATAAACCCTGAAGTTCTTCTATCTGAACTGCAGCAGTTTAATTGAACCAGCTCCTTACTGGTTTAACCTTTTAAAGGTTGCTAGAATTTACTATCCTCTCAGGTCATCAAAGGACAAAAAATACCCGTCGATAAAAACTTTTTGTTGCTCAGATGTTTCAGTCATCTTCAGTCTCAATCAAAAATACCAAAAGTGTATGTCGTTCAAATTATTTCTAACCTTTTAAATTCAAATTTTGTAACACAAAGTGAATATTTTTTATAAAAAAATGTACAAATTAATTTTTTTCCCTATATAATATATTTTAGAGGGTTGTTTTTTTTTTTAAGTGAAGATAAGTCTTAGATATAATAAAAATTAATAATCCTTTTGGATTTTGCTGAATTGTTGACTCCCATTAAAACAACATTTTAATCTCTTGACAATAACAAATATAACTGTGCATCCTCTAATAAAAGGGTTTATTTCAGAAAAAAACAGTCAAATTAGTAATTTTTACTGTTTATCATGACATGACTTTAAATAAAATTAAAAACAGGAATTTCAAATTTCTTCAAGACAAACACTTTCTTCCAAAAAAAAAAAAAAAAAATTCCATAAAGGGAAACACAACAAAAATAGTGGCCAAAAAAAAAAGAGTGAAAAACCACCTAAAAGGACAAAAAAGCCCCGATCACCTACAAGGGTTAACTACAGTGACAGGATGCTGACCTGAGGGATGATGGACATCTTCTGGCGCAGGTCATGGAGGCCAATCTCAGAGGTCACAACACCGTCGACGTAGATCTTCCCCTGAGGTTCTGCTAGGCGGAACAGAGCCGAGACCAGGGAGCTTTTTCCAGCACCGGTTCTCCCAACGATACCGACCTGAAGACCAAGGAGGGAACGTCAGCTTCTGTTTTACATGGCGTCCCGTAGAGGAACAAACGTGTCTGACCTTTTCTTTGGGTCTGAATATGGCCTTCAGGTTCTGTAGAACCAGCGGTCCATCAGCGCTGTAGGAGAAGTTGACCTGGTCAAATGTCACCAAGCCTTTAGTCGGCCAGTCAGGAGGAGGGCGTTTATGGGTTTCCCAGGGTGCTTCACTCTCCAGTTTGGTGTACTCCACCACCCTCTCCACCGACGTCATCTGAGCCATTTATGGTTACACAACAAATCATTCAAACTATCTCAAAGTGGAGTAAAATGTCACGTTGTTACAAAAAAAAAAAAAAAAACAACAAATGGCTAACAATAAAAAAACTGCTCTGAGTTTGAAGGATTAACAGTTAAAGAAATTAAATATTCAGTCAACAGCAGAAATTAAAATATTGGCGTTCTCGGTAAATATCCTTCCTAAAAGTAGCAGGGTCTCCAAAGTCCCATCTCCTGTAATAAAATGAGGAAAAATGGAGGCTCTCACCATGTTCTCCACCTCTGCACTCTGTCTCACGCCCCACTGGAACATCCCCATCAGAGTGACTGCGTATGTCAGAGCCAAACCAACATCACCAGCATCCAGCTCTAACAGGAGCAGAAAAACAACATTTAATTATCTTTTCAAGCTGAACTCACCAGTTTTCACCCTCAGTTTTAGAAGTGTTGTCTTCTAGCTCCCTCTGGTGGTGAAAGGTGGTACTGAGCTAAATGTTGGTTCTTACGGTTTCTGAGCAGCAGGCAGCCAAACGTGGTGATGATGACAAAGATGGCGCAGATGCAGTCGAGCCGGAAGGCAAACCAGCGAGAGGTGGTCAGAAACATGAACCAGGCGGCTGGAAAGGATGGGAAAAAAAACAGTCATTAATAGAGCAGTAACATGAACTTTGAACCAAACTTACTGATGACGAGGGACCACCTGAGTGCAGGTCCTGGTGGGCATCGAAGTCCTTCTGAAACCTCTCCTCAGCCCCGAAGGCTCGGATTGTCCACAGACCCTGAAGAGACGAGGACAGGTGGGAGAAGACGGGACTTCGAGCTGCGGGACAGAGAAGAGACGCGACGTCAGATTTTAACTCACCGCCAAACACGTTTGTAGTCTGTGTTTTCACTTGGAAAAAAATAGAAACTACATGAAAGAGGCTGTCTTTTTTATTTAACGACCTAATTTTACATTAAAAATATTTCTCAATTTTTCTGAATAAAAGGATAAAATACCAACAACAAAAAACTCAACTGTGTTTTCTAGACAATTTTTTATGCCTTTTCACAAATTTGCTACAAACCATGATTTTATTGATTTATTTTGACATAAATATTATATAATTTATTGTTTATTTATCTAACATTTAACTGTATAATGTTCCATTCCACTCTTTTTGTTTTCTTTAACTTATTTTTTACTGTATTCAGGCGTTAGGGGTTAAAGAGGTAAGACACCATGATGATGGCAAAGATAGAGTCCAGTAAAGCTAAAAGATTGTCCTGTAAGACAGTAAACTACATTTCTTTTGCTTCTTATTCTGTTTTTACTTCCTCCGGGTGACAACATGGCTGAGAAGAAACCTTCTGTCATATTCATCCTTCAGCAGGGGAAAGAAAAATAACTCTGGCTGCATGCATCAGTGCAGGACACTCACTCGTGGACTCGAGACGTTTGACGTTTCTGGAAGTTCGCAGGAAGTAACGGCGCAGGAAGATGAATATGCCGAGGAGGGGGGCAACAGGAATGAGGATCCACGGGATCACCGACGATGCCACAGCGATGACGCCGAGTATCTGCAGGAACACCTGCTCAGAAACAACAGATCAGCCACTGATGAAGAGCTCAAACATCAGCAGATTCATCAACATCAACTTCAGCTTCGCAGGAGTTTTACAATCAGCTGCAAGAAGACAAATTAATGTCGATCTGACATCCTTACTTTGAACTAACGGTAAACGGGTGCAGATACAGCAGATTTTAGCGCTATTAAATCTAGCTACATATTTATTTTAATTTGTGGTTGAATTTAATTTTTACTGTATGTTTTAAAAGCAACACTACTGAACTTTTCTGACAGCTAATCTCTTCTCTGAAATGTCTCCAGTCAGTAAAGCTCAGTCATATCTTAACTCTTGTCTCATCTCTTGCTCTGTCCCTTTCTCCTTTTCTTTCCCCCCTTCCTCCAATTATGTCTTCTTGGATTTCTTTGCTAACAATAAAGCTCCCATGTGTTGATATCCAGTTTCTAGCGTGTGACACGGGGCAGTAAAGGAAAGTGCTGCTGCAAAAATAGGCGGGAAAAAAAGTTGTTAAGTGCAGTTTCTCAGCATTGGAAGACAGGGAAACATAAATGTCAGGCTGCATTAAAAATGAGTTGGAAGTACAGAGTTTTAAAGTAAGAAGAGTTGCTTGAAGACATAAACATGCTTTTAGAGAAACATTGGAAACGGCTGCAGAGAGACTGGATAAACTGCAGTTGACTCTCTGACACTATAAAGAAAAGCAAATTGCAACGATTTGCAAATCTCATAAACCTTTTATTTTTTTACCTATATTTTTTAAATATAATTATTTACAACAGAATATAGAAAGCATACCAAAAGTTGAATTTTGCTATTTCTGTGAAAATATATTTTTTTAAAGGTGCCGTGTAACAAAATCAAAACAAAATCATTGAAAATTGTGTTGATGTTAAATCATTTTTCTAAAATAACTTAGTTTAAATCTACATCCACATACATGGCAGCTGCCAGATTTGTGTCACCGTTTTTACTATGGTGTCTCTGAATGGACAAAACAACTCTGAAGCTTTAAAACAGCAGTACTGGCCTTGTTTGATGGGAGCTAGAGTACTATTTGGGATAAGTAAAGCCTTAAAAAGGACCCATGAAGAAGACAGTACCTTAAGTAGTTTCCTGTAGTGCAGTCATCTGAGACCACTGAATCCACTAACATATGAAAACATCTTTATCTGGAAGAAATTTGGCCACTGACGGCCACTGTACATTCACAACTTGCTACGCCCATCTTTACCACTAGATGTCAGTAATTCTTACTTTTAAACTGAATGGCAGTAACAGTTGCAGTGGGGCTACTGAAGGCTGGAAAAGTAAAACCAATCTCTTCTGAAACATCTGACATGTTTTCCATCTTTTGTTTTAGAAAAAGTTTTTTTTGGTTTATAAGATTTCCAAAAACTGCATCCAGTTTTTATTTACATTCTGGAGTGTCCCTCGTTTTTTATAAACTCAGCTGCTGCTGTTTACATCCGTCCACATGCAACTAAATGTGTGTACGGGTCGAGCAGTGATCTTCATCCACAGATCCCAGAACAGCAAGGAAGCAGAGGAAAAAACTGCTTCTTCTACCAATGTACTACAAGCTGAGAATAAATATTCGTGTCTGCATGATTTAGTTCATCAACTGCAGGCTGTAATCTTTTTATTTCATCTTTCATTATAATATCTAAACTGAACTTATTTAAAACATGTTAGACTGATCTAATGCGCTATTTTGGTTCCAGAAAAATCCTTAAATTGAGCTTAAAGAAGCGTCTACATTGTTAGACTGAAGTGGTCATCATTAAATCTACCTTTGATGGATGCTAAATGAAAAATACCTGGGGTTAAGTGGTTGTTCATACACTTTATAACCAAGATAAAGTCATAAACTGCACATAAATTCACAGCTTCAGTACAAAGGTGGGAGTTTTACGATGAGCAAAGATCACTTTTATTCATTCTGCCGAGACATCCAACCTCACCTGTATGAAGTCCACCATGGTCCACGGCATGTTAGCATCCAGAATGCCGATGTCCTTAGAAAACCTGTTCAAGACTCTTCCTGAAATGAGACAGAAGACGATTGTCAACAAGAACTCTGACCAGCAAGTAACATTTAGGATTTATTTTACTTTGGAAGTTGTTTGTATTTAGGTGGAAATTTAGCTTTTGTCTCATCTTGTCTCAGGTTTTTATTGTATGAAATAAATGTGTGAGGATGAGGAGCATCGAACGCTTGTAAATGTTAATAAAATACATTAAAAATGTGTAAAAATTACTAAATCTGCAACAAAGTGATTAAACTCCTTAACACCAGAATTTATTTATAATTATTAGGCTGTCATCCATCCATCCATCCATCCATCCATCCATATACAGTATGATCAATTTTATATGTAATACTATCTAGTATACAATTTTACAATTTTTTAAAGTTCATATATTAGTATTGTACATTTTATTATAAACTATAGTTATAGTTTAGATTTCATTTAGATTTTTTCATCTAATTTATTTATTGTCTTTATCTTATTTTTCCCTATTTATTTCCATATTTTATTTATTTTACATGTTTACATATTTGCATATTTACAATATCTAGATCACAATGCACCTCCAGGTATCTGGAAGTTAAAAAGAGAGTATTTCAAGATCTAGAAGTTATTTTAAATGTGTGTATGTTAGAGATGCACCGGTCAATCGGCCGCCGATCAAAAAGGCCGGTTTTCTATCCAATCGGCCCAATCGGTGACCGGCCGGTCACTGTCGTCATTTCCGGTTTTTGGCCGGTCACGCTGACACGCATGCGCAGCAGCTCAACGCGGACAGCTCAAAACTGAACCAAAGCAAAACAAAGATGTCGTTGATTGTTGTTGAAACTCACTATATCTTATTTTTGATGTTTTATTCTCAAGCCAAGTAAATATGGTGTCTATTGTATGATTATAATGATTTCTTAGATAGAAAATCGGTATCGGTAAAACCGGTTTTGGCAGGTCAGACCCCCTCAAAAACCGGAAATCGGTATCGGCCAAGAATTTTGCAATGGGTGCATCTCTAGTGTATGTGTACATTTCCACGTGTGTAGTAATCCTGACAAAAACGATGGTCTGCGTCAGGGGTCTTCAACTAAAATTTAAAGAGGTCCAGCTAGATAAAAACCCTTAGAGCCTTTAATTAATGAATGAATGAATTAAATAATTAATTTAATTTTTCATTTAATTTTTTTCAAAAGATTTTTTTTATCCACTTTTATATTAAATTGAACTTATTCTTTGTTTTCTTTAGTTTATTTAACTTTATTTAATAAAATGTATTTAATTTAACTTTAATTTCATTTAAAAATATGTATTTTTTAATATAAATTTATATTTAATTTAACTTATTTATAGTTTTCTTTCATTTATTTTTCATTTTACTTCATTTAATTTAATAATTTTTAATAATTTTTATTATTATTTTTATTTTAATCTAATTTAACTAAATTAATGATCAATAATTTAATTATGTATTTTTGGGAAACATCAACCAGTTTAGAAATTCAGCATGAGAAGTTATGGTTGGTAAACATATATTTCTGGACAGAAATTGGAAATTAGCGTCGACATTGGGGTGTCAGCTGATCTGAGTCCAGACTCATCTGACTGAATGCTGATTTAGTGCTTCCACATCACTAAAACCAGATGATTGTTTTTGATCGGACTATAAAACAGGTTCTGCTTACCGATTGGGTTGATGTCAAAGAAGCGTACGGGGGTCCTGAGGATGGAGTTGAACATGCGGTTGTGCAGGACCTGAGCGCATCTCACCAGCACTTGAAACAGAAGAATATTCCTGACAAAGCCAAAGAGGATGGTGGCTGCAGTCAAGCCTGTAAAAACCCAGAACAGTTAGTGTAAACAGTGCAGATGTTGGATAATAATTTTAATAGAGACACTTAAAGATTCATGAAAATACCCTTTAAGATAAGATACGATACAACAGACACTCTGTTGTTCCAAAAGTGGCGAACGTGGCCATGATTATTCCATTTATTTAAATCAGGGAATTTTCATTAGATTCTCTTGCTTTGTTGGGTGTTTTTCTTGAACTGATTCAGTAGAAAAGCCTAACAAATACAACTTCTCTGCGCAAGCCACACCTTGTAAATGTCCCTACTTCACTGTCAATGTGGAGTATCACAATACACAGAGGAAGAAAAAACCAAGACTGAAGGTAATGAGGAAAGAAATATAATATAATATATAATATAAAGTATAAATAAAAAAAAAAGAGTAAAGAAAATTAAAGAGATAAAATGTTAGATGAAAATAAAATACAAAATAAATCATTTTGGGGAGAAAAAACTTAAAACGAAAACAATACAGGAAAAAATTTAAATTGAATTATAAAGTAAATTAATTTAATTTAATAAGCCATTTTTACATTTCTGTATTCTCATGTAAAATTTCATGTTAAAAAAACTCCTCCCTGAGCCGCCACCTTATCGTGGTGGAGGAGTTTGTGCGTCCTGACGATCCTAGCTGCTATGTTGTCGGGGGCTCATGCCCCTGGTAGGGTCACCAGGGTGGAGTGCTCTCTCCGGGTCTGCAATAGGGTCCTGCCCCAAGTGGAGTAGTTAACGTATCTCGGGGTCTTGTTCATGAGTGAGGGAAGGATGGAGCGGGAGATCGACATGCGGATCGGTGTGGCATCTGCAGTGATGCGGACTCTGCATCGGTCTGTTGTGGTGAAGAGGGAGCTGAGCCAAAAGGCAAAGCTCTCAATTTACCGGTCGATCTACGTTCCTACCCTCACCTATGGTCATGAGCTGTGGGTAGTGACCGAAAGAACGAGATCGCGAATACAAGCAGCCGAAATGAGTTTCCTCCGCAGGGTGGCCGGGCTCTCCCTTAGAGATAGGATGAGAAGCTCGGTGATCCGGGAGGGGCTCAGAGTAGAGCCGCTGCTCCTCCACATTGAGAGGAGCCAGATGAGGAGGCTCGGCCATCTGGTTAGGATGCCTCCTGGACGCCTCCCTGGTGTTCCGGGCACGTCCCACTGGAAAGAGGTCCCGGGGAAAACCCAGGACATGCTGGACGGACTACATCTCAAGGCTGGCCTGGGAACACCTCGGGATCCCTCCGGATGAGCTGGTGAATGTGGCCGGGGAGAGGGAAGTCTGGGTTTCCCTGCTTAGGCAGCTGCCCCGCGACCCGACTCCGGATAAGCGGCAGAAAATGGATGGATGGATGTTAAAAAAAAACCATAAAATCACTAATATCAGCTTGCATAATTTCAGGTATGGCTTTTCCCTTCATATTTCAGAAATAAAATGACAATAAATGCAAAAATAAGTAAATAAAATAATGGTTTACCTCCATAAACCCCCAGGTAGAAACCCAAATCCAGCTCTTTGGGGACGTTTGTTCCATTTAGGGTGACAGTGCCGTTACCGGTGATCTTTTCCTGCTCGTCAGCCCTGATTAGACCAAATTAATGTGAGATTAGAAACTTGCTAAATCTTAATTCTATTAAAGAAATCCAAAATTACAGTTTAATGTAAGACATGTCTTTATTTTAAGGGTGCAATTTACCAGTAAGCCAGCCACCAGTCCTGCATGATGTATGCTACCTGGAACATAAAAATGAAACTTTAAATTAAAATTTGATTTGTTATTTACTGGAGAAATACGAGTGAAGTGTCATTTATGTACCTGAGCGAGGAGGTTAACCAGTATGACCAACAGGAGGACCATAATATTGGCGCCAGCTCGCAGATATTTGAGATAAAGTCGGACTCCGATGTTTCCTTCAGCTCGACTCTCCTCTGGGATCGTCTGTACAGTTTCTGCCTGTAAGTTATGTGACAGGTAGTCAGCTGTAAAGTCACGTCACATTTTCAAACTTCATCAAGCACCAATTTTTTAATTTTTACCAATTTTTATTTCCCAAACAAACAAAATAAAAACACTCAGAAACTTCATATGAGGCTTGTCGCTGTTTTGTTAGTGGGATTTTCTAATGCGTAATAACGGCAAATTGCTAACGTAATGCTAATGTTAAATGTTAGCACAACAATGCAGCTGCTTCTCCGCCTACCAATTCAAAACAATCGTCATGCGAGATTGCGCAACTTCCTGTGTGTGGGGTTGTGTTATGCAAGAAACAGAATTATACTTCCATTTCTGTGGTATCGGACGGTGTTTAGAAGGAAAATTCTTGCTGATCTGTGAGTATTTCTAATGCTAGTATCGGTATCCACCCAACTCTAATAGCAATCCTTTCAGTACCACTGTAACATTGCAATTTATCAGTATTACCAAAGCTTAACATCATGAACCATGTGGTCCTCAGACCCAGCAGCAGCATGTTCAGATGATCACTGAGGATCGAAGACAAGATGAGCTCATGGAGGCTGTTAAGTTATTCAGTTTACAATTAATCATCTGTAGAATCTTACTAACACATCAAGTGGTTTTGATTCTATTGTATGTCATGCTGTAAGCTGATTAAGATAATTTAGCATCTGTTTAGCCTGTATGGAGTCTGGTAGTGAGGAGATTGATCAAGTAGGGGCGCATTTGATCAAGTATGGTTAGAACATAGGGCCCAGAATTTTGTGTTACACCCCTGCCTTTAAATACTTAATATTAAAACTAGTTTTATGAAAATATTCATAGTATTAGGAGAAGGCTTTATGTTTTAAGCAAGGCTTAACAGTGTTAAATGGGATGAGTGCAGTTATCTTTTAAGCACCATGACTGAGGCTAAGAGTACGTACAAGGTCACAATAAGCAAATTATTCAAGCAGGACTATTAAGAAGTCAAAAACAAGACCACTTGCTTATATCATAGAATGTGCTGGAGATCAGGTCTTCAGCAGACAGCAGTGACACATAATTAACTCCTAAAATCTGTAGTTAAAAGACTGAACTACCAACCGGCAGGTGGTCTCCATCTTTGATTGACTGGACAGAGGAGGTGTGGGAGAGTGCAGAGTTCTGGGACAGTGTTCTCTTCCTGGTCAGGGTGTCTGGGGGAAGTTGTTGCTGCTCCTCCTCCTCCTCTTTCTTCAGCAAGGAGGTGAAGTCCACTCCAGACTGCTGCAGCTCTGTGTACGTTCCCTTCGCCACCATGTGACCCTAGTACAAACAAACAGAGTTCAGACCCTCTGCACAGCCGCTGCTGTGTTTACAGACCACAGCCATCAACTAAACACCACATCAGCATGTAAACTCAAACTTCATATGCAGGTTAAGATGCAGAGATACTTGAGCAGGACAGAACTTTAAACCGAGTCCAGAGCAAAGACTGGAACAAAAACAAACCTCCTTGAGGACGACGATCTGGTCGGCTGCCTTCAGGTACTGCAGCTGGTGGGTGACGAGGATGCGAGGCTTGTTCTTCAGCAAACCACAAATACATCTGTAACACGGACAAAAAGAAACAGGAAAATCTTGTTGGTAATAAGCAGCAGTTGGAGCAAACTATATATATATATATATATATATATATATATATAAAAAATATAAATCATCATCATAGGAAGATGAGATTCTACCCAGATCTGTCATGTTATACCTCTTTGTACCACTAACTGACAGTTACCACAGTCTACACTAAAAAAAACACCCATATTGCACCCATAAATGTGTTTGAGCTGTAAACAACACAGTATTACTAACTGTGATGAAAATCACATATGTAATGATGAAAATAGTATTTTATCAACAGTGGCTCCTCCCCAGTTGATCTGGGCCCCTTGTTTAGCTTTTTAAAAGCAGCTATCACTAATTTGGGTTTTAAATTGGACAGTGATTTTTAAACTATATCACCAGATTAAATCAAATCAAGTTTGATTCAGTCCTCACAGATTGTGATTCTGAATCCTGCGTCACGCTAATTTCAATTTCTGAAGCTGCGAAGTCGGCTTGATGCAACACCGATCACAAGTTGCCGGAGGTGATGGGGTTGATTTACTCCCCCTCTGGTCAATTATTTTTTTAATCCCCCCAGGAGTGGGGTAAAATTACATTTTGTACCTCTATGCTATGCAATACTCCTGTCAGAAGATGGCGTAAGCTGATAAACAACAGGCTACTGGGTCTGTTTGAAAGGGGGCGACAGTCAGCTAGTTATCCGAAGAAAATGAGACAGTCCGTACAGTTGCTACTGGTGACGTTACAGGGCCATTCATAAGCCTGTTTTTATTTTCATCTAAAAACAAGTTAAAAACAATACCCCACCCGCCCCTCTCTGCTTTCTGTAACAACTCACACACTGCTTATTTTATGTTATAACATCTTATATTACATTATTACATTTATTTTAGTTGGGTTTTATTAGTTTAGTTTATATTACTCACCATTTCTTTTGTGAGACTTTAAACGAGTTTAATTTTAAATTGCTGTGTTATCTATTTTGGTGTGTGAAGGCTTGTTTTATTTTAATATACTTGAATTATTTTTGTCATGTAAAGCACTTTGTGTTGCCTTAAGTGCTTTATGAATAAATCTGATTTGATTTCATTTTAATTAGTCAACCATTTTCTTGTCATTCCTGACGGCTCTTTTAGTTAAAATAAGTCCATGAAGAGTTTAGATTTTATTGTTCCCTTTTCCTTGTCGGAAGGCAACAAGATAGAACTGATAAACTAATAAATGTCTTCTGAATCTTGATTAGGAGTGGAAACATACACCCTGTTTGGTGAAACTCTGCCCGCTTGTGGTGATAATGTTTCCCCACTTTAAAGCTGTTGTTATGCAGCGGTTGTTGGGACTCCTACATCCAACAGGAAAAGTTAAACAGGAAGTTTAAGGTGTGGTGCTTACACTAGACAACGTTGACGGGCTGTTTCTCCTGTCTTAGTTCACATGTAAGCCTTCATCCCGTTTTCATTTAAGAATTTTTTTGTTGTAATCAAATCACAACACCATTAAATGGGCCGCTGCTGACATCCATGACTCCAAGTTTAACAAGGAGTGAGCCCAGCACAAAGCGGAGAGAAAACAATGCAGATTTCCACCCTGCTCGTAACAGGAACCGTCTCCTGCTGGGATCTGACATGGAGGCTTTCCGGTTCGGCTTTGACGCACTCCTCCGGTGGACTGCTGACAACCCTTCAGTGGTTTCCTGTTTTGAATTTACAGAAAGCCGTGTGCTGGGGCAGCTTAAAATTAGTTATATGGAGGGAAAGCAACCACACAGACTGAGTAAGTCGGCCACTCACTGTTCAAAGAGGTGTCTCCCGACCTCAGCGTCCACAGCACTTAAAGGGTCATCCAGGAGGTAGATGTCTGCATCCTCATACACGGCTCTGAACACAAAAACATGCTTTATTTCAGTACTACTGATTTTTGCCTGTTTCACTGGCTTTTCCCTGTAATTAATATGGCTAAAGAAGTAAAACGGACTCCTACCTGGCCAGGTTGACTCTGGCTTTCTGCCCCCCGCTGAGAGTGGCGCCTCGGTCCCCGATCAGAGTCTGGTCGCCGTTTGGGAGCAGCTCCAGGTCCTGCATGTGTGTGAGGTTGTTTTTCACAAGTCAGAGCATAAAAAAAGATAAAATGTTCATTTAATCAGTGTTACTACTCATTAAAACCCCCAAAAAACAGTTGTTTCCCTGTTCGTCCAAAATACGCATTTAATACACGTTTACTTGTATAAATGAGCAGAAAAAATTATTTCCCCCCTGAAATCTAACCTCGTCTCTTATGAGATAAAATAAAATGTGGCTTGTGTGTATGTCTGCGGGTTTTATAAATGAAAGTTATATCTGATGTAGCATTTAGTGTCATCTGGAGATGTGAAGAAAGAGGTGGAACAAGGCTTCTTTTTCAGCATTTATCCACTTTTACTAACACTTCAACATGAAAGAGAGGAGAAATAGCTAGAAAGAAGGAAAACAACTATAAACAAGTAAAAAACAAAAGAGGGAATAAAATAAATTAACAAAGAAAAACAAAAAAGTAATAAAGAGAGAAAGAAAGAAAAAATTAGAAAGAAGGAAAGCAGAAATAAATAAAAATAAAAGAAAATAATAAATTGATAAATAAAAATTTAAGGAAAAAAATAAACAATTTTAGAAATAAGTACAAATAAACAAAAGAATTAAAAATTGAGAAAAAAAGAAAATAGGAGAACAAGTAAAGAAATAAAATGAGAAAGAAATAGAGAAAAACTAAAAAAAATGACAGAAATGAAGAAAGAAAGACAGAAAACTAGAAATAAAACAGAAAAAAAGTAACAAATAAGAAAAAGACAGAAATAAATAGAGAAATAAAAAATAAAAAAGAAAGGATAAGCAAATATTTTTACTAACAGTTACTTATAAACTCATCTCCAGTGACCTCTCTTCATCCTCCTGCTGCTGCTGCTGACTCATTATGTTTCTTTGTAAGACGGATAATGAATATAAAACATGGATCATAAACCAGGTTTATGTCACATATTAAAGAGGAAGGAGGTCAGGCCCAGTCACATATGAACCCAGGCTTTGGTCTTATTATAAAAGTGCTCTGAGTGGTAGAAAAGCACCGTATACGTACTGTCCATTTACCATTTATTAAAACATAAAGACGTGTTTTATTTGGTTCAATCAACTCTGTCACAGGACTCTTCAGTTACTCATTTACACCAGAAACAGTTTAGAGACGACCGGGTTTTATACCAGTCAAGAGACACAAGCTCACAAGCTCCACGTCCTTCAAGCTGGTCTCACATGATGACAGCGAAGTCAGCGATGATAAAGACAGATAACACACAATGGTAATAGAGACAAAACACCCACATTAAAGAGCTAAAAGATGTCACCTCGACTTCATCGTGTGATTCAGGTTAGAGTTTAATCTGGACTACTGTATTTTAATTCAGGTCATGTTTGTAAATGAGAACTAGTTCTCAAACATTTTTTTACCTGGTTAAATAAAGGTTTAAAAAAAAAAAATTCATTTAAATTAGTCTACGTAGTGGACAGTATGCATGAAAGGGCTCAAATAAAAACTAATGATTACATATGTGTAATTTAAAACTCTAACCCCTCTGTTCTTCAGCCTGACGGTCCCATCTCATAACCTAGCCAAAGTGTCAAAGTAAACGAAGTCCAGTTCATTTTACGTCTCTATCTCCAGTTTAATGACTGGATGGATGGAAAGAAATCTCACCCTCTTCAGAGCGCAGGCTCTGATGACTCGCTCATACTTCAGGGGGTCCAGCTCTTTTCCAAAAAGGATGTTGTTACGAATGGTTCCAGGAAACACCCAGGGCTGCTGAGCAGCATAGGTCAGCTGACCTTTGACCTTCAGCACCCCTTTTTCATAAGGAAGCTCTCCCAAGATGGAGCTCAGTAAGGACGACTGGATGGTGATGCAAACAGAATGAGAGGTGTGACATGAGAGGACAGCTGCAGACGGCACAATGAGAGGACGCTTCTCTGACCTTTCCAGCTCCCACCGGTCCGATCACGGCCAGCAGCTGGTTGGCGTTCAGAGCGAAGGAGACGTTGTGTAGAGACGGAGCGTCCAAACTCTGGACGCAAAGTACCCCAAAAAATACAGAAATGGTGCAGAATTAAACATAGAAAATTTTTTCATTTATTCTTTAACACTTTTATTTGTTTTGTATTTATTTATTCATTTTTTCATAACAGTATTTTTATTTATTTCACATTATTTAATGATTTATTGATCTATATATTTGTTCATACACTAACACTTGTATTTTCATAAAATTTTTTTGTACATTTTTTTTTATTTATTACATTTTTTATTTATCAAATAACAGATTTATTGATCAACACTTTTGTCTGTATATTTAATAACATTTTAATTTATCAACATGTATTTAATAATAACATTTATTTATTAACACTTTTACTTATTTATTCATTCATTTATCTCCACTTTATTTATTTGTTAATACTTTTTTCATAATGGTATTTTTTATGTGAAGCTTTTATTTTGTAGTACCTGCTTACTGTATTTTATTAAACTTTTATTTTGTAGTACTACTTTATTTTACCATGTCTCTTTTTATTTTATTACTTCCATTTAAATGAAGGGGCGTGATTATCTGTGTGGGTTTTCACTGCAGTGCAGCATTTAATGAAGCAAGCTGTCCTCCAACCTGACTGACCAATCACAGCAAAGCGTCCCCCCACCAGGCTCCAGTGTCATATCAGGAATCAACTGGGTTCACAGGGTTAGGACAAAGTATTCAGGAAGCACTATGGAGGCTACTGGCTCAGTCAACGCTGTCAAGTGTGTGTGAGTAAGTAAATAAATAAATATGTTGTCAATGAATAAATAAAATATTATTAAATATATAAGTTAACCACTAAAAAATTTACATTTTATTAATTCATGTCCTATTTATTTTCTTGGTATATTTATCCATTTCCTTATTTACTAATGAGTAAAACAGCTGTCCATACTGACCTTGTCCCAGTAGCAGATGAGATCATTCATCTCCACCCCGGTATCCTTCTTCTCTTCCTGAGACAGAGCAGTGCTGGTTTTTCTGATCTCATCCAGCAACAGAAACTCCTTCAACATGCAAATAAAGGTAGAAACAGAAATATGAGAGAAATTTTAGTTCCTTTTGGTCTGATTCACATAATTTAATTACGGGTCAAACACTGAATACAAGGCAATCCTAATTTCTGACCACACTCCCCATTTACTACAATTAGCCCTTCAACATAAATCAGCAGCTGCCAGCTGGTGATTTAAGAACCTGTTGCTGACTTTGTTTTATTAATTTCTACCCAGATAGAATTAGTCTCTATTGATGATAATAGGAGGTCTCAAAGGTGAGACTCTGGGAAGCTCTTAAAGCCTACATCTACAGGTAGATCATTTCTTCCTCCAAGAAGTATCGACATCTGTCCGAGATATCAGACGAAATAACAAACCGCTGGACTTTTACCACCTTTCTGCTGATAAATAAGCTAAACTATTGCTACAGACTAGATTCAGATTATACGAACAAGGTGAGACGTCTGGGCGTTTATTGGCTCATCAGATCCGCCGACCCGCTGCATCAAACGGAGATTCGCTCATGAACAATATAATAAAATCTTTTTGCACAAGCTTCTATATCTCGGACTCTACAGGTGACCATTGATTAGCAGAGGATTTTTTAAGTTCTAACAATAGAAGCAAGCCAAAGGGTCGGTGTTGAGGACTCTTTCTCTCCTGCTGATTTAATGTAGGAAATAAAAAAATTAAAGGCTCCAAAACTCCCGTCCTGGATGGCTTCACTGCTGACTCCTTAAAGTTTCAAATTTATTTCTTCTGTGTTACTTAAAGACTTCAAGGGGGTCTTTACTGCAAAAACTGTGCCTCCTACCTTATATCAGGCATCCATATCAGTAAAATTAAAGGCGGGCAAGCACCGTAAGGAACCAGGATCCTACCAACCCATCAGCCTTTTAAACGTGGACACAAATCATTAGCCAAGATGCTTACTCGACTAGAAAGGGTTCGCCCATCACTCATACAGCCAGATCAGACTGGGTTTTAGGGCTGCAATGATTAGTTGACGTTGTCGACAATAAAAACAGTCGACAACAAATTTAACTGTTATTATAGTAAAAAAAATTAAGTTATTTTAAAAAATTAAATAAAAGAAAAAGCATTTTTAAAGTTTCATAAAGTCTGATATTGTCTTCTCTCTTTCAAAAAAAAATGGCGATTTTAGTTTTACAGAGTTGGGCTTTAAGAGTTTAATGACAAAGGACAGAAACCAGATGCAGCAACTACAGCCTGTTACCTGCTTGCTGAGCCCGGTACAGAAAGCAAGACTCAGTGGGACTACCTGTTTAAATAAAGCTTAAATAAATAAAATGAAAACGCAGTAACTGAAACTTAAGTAGAAAGTTAAACACTGATGTTTGTTTTGGACTTCATGACAGCAGATGAGGACTGCATCTGATCCAGCATTAAATGGCTCTGCAGGCCATGCTGCATGCAGCCTTAGCTTTGAAAACACCAAACATTAAAGCACCTGAATCCTCTGGATGCTGACGCGACTCTCGAACAGCTTCTCTATGGCGCTCGGGAAGAAGAGTGTGACGGTGAGTCGCACGGCAGTGTACAGAGACACCGTGACGAACACACGGCTGGCGGAAATGGTGTTTCCCAGAAGGACGTAGACTGTGAACGTGACGAGGAGGATGATCTTGCTGGCACAGAAGAAAGAGGCCATGTTGAGGCCTCGTAGGTAGGAGCTCTTCATGATCTTGGAGATCTCCTTCCTAGAACAAACAAAATAGAGAGTTTTGAGGACTTTATCAGGACACCTACAGGAGGAATGCGTCTAGTGAGCCTTAAAGACAAAGTGAAGGGATAAATTTCCAAAAGTTTTCCCAAAAGGAAACTGGTCCACAAAGATTTAATTAACACTTTTAATTATAATCCAGTGTTTATGTCTGTTATTAAAGATAAGTGACAACAAAAAATAACATCGTATTCAAGACAGAGGAGAAATACTGCTGATAACTGTCATAACTTCTGTTGAAAGAGCAGGTTTTTTTTAAATTAACCAGTAAAACCAGTTCTGATAAAAATTTACCACATACATTTTCTTGGATATTACAGCCACGTTCGGTGAAGGAAGAAACAGTCCTCACTAGCAAGAAAAAATCCGCCCAACAACTCCTTTCCTATTCGTGGAAAAACGCACCACATCGACCAATAAGAACATTATATGATGATGTCATATATTTCATACTGTTGTTATAACACAAGCAGCTCCCAGGCTGGGTTCAGGGATCAGAACCTTCAGTTTTTAGAACCCTTTCTGTGGAACCAGCTCCCTTTGTTCCTGTCTTTTCCATCTCCAACTAGTCCAAGCAGATGGCCATCCTTCCTGGTCCTGGTTCTGACGGAGGTTTTCCTTCTTGGTCCTGGTTCCGATGGAGACATTCCTACCTGGTCCTGGTTCCGATGGAGACTTTCCAACCTGGTCCTGGTTCCGATGAAGGTTTTCCTTCCTGGTTCTGGTTCCGATGGAGACTTTCCAACCTGGTCCTGGTTCTGATGAAGGTTTTCCTTCCTGGTCCTGGTTCCGATGATGATTTTCATTCCTGGTCCTGGTTCCGATGGAGGTTTATATTCCTGGTCCTTGTTCCGATGGAGGTTTTTCTTCCTGGTCCTGGTTCCGATGGGGGTTTTTCTTCCTGGTCCTGGTTCTGATGGAGGTTTTTCTTCCTGGTCCTGGTTCTGACGAAGGTTTTCCTTCGTGGTCCTGGTTCCTATGGAGGTTTATATTCCTGGTCCTTGTTCCAATGATGATTTTCATTCCTGGTCCTGGTTCTGACTGAGGTTTTCCTTCTTGGTCCTGGTTCCTATGGAGGTTTATATTCCTGGTCCTAGTTCCTGTGGAGGTTTATATTCCTGGTCCTGGTTCCGATGATGATTTTCATTCCTGGTCCTGGTTCTAATGGAGTTTTATATTCCTGGTCCTGGTTCCGATGGAGGTTTATATTCCTGGTCCTAGTTCCAATGGAGGTTTATATTCCAGATCCTGGTTCCGATACAGGTTTATATTCCTGGTCCTGGTTCCCATGGAGGGTTATATTCCAGGTCCTGGTTCCGATGGAGGTTTTCCTTCCTGGTCCTGGTTTCCTCGTGCAGTTCAGTCTTTTCTGTCGCTAAGCCAATGTTTTCCAGCAACATGGAGTCGGGAGTTTAACAGTCCAGTTTTCGAAGACGGGCTTTGCTGCTACTCCAGTTTAACTAATTTAACTAGTGATAGTTAATGAAAGACACTCCGTCCAGAGCAGCCTTTCCATGTTATTTCAGATTAATGTTGTTTTCAAACAAGTATTTACATTCTTTTTATCCAGGGAGGTCCAACATGCTGCGTGCCTTTCCAGCCACATTAAAAGCTTTTAAAACCGATGTGGTTTTGGTCTGAAACTTAGTCGTTTCCTGTTCCTGCAGAGCTTGGCAACAGTTTACATGAACACACTCCAACAAACAGCAAACAAAATGTTTGAGTTGAGAATTTTATAGCTTGTCCTGGTTTCCAGATCCACCAGGAATTCTCTATAATATTCCTGATCTAGTGGAGATAAATGCTTCCATGTTGTTACCTTCTGACTTCGGAGACCAGAGCAGAGAAGGGCTTCTCCCAGGCGTACATCTTGATGATCCGAATCCCAGACACCACTTCATTCATTGTCCGGATTCGGCTGTCTGTGAGAGCAGCTGTCTTACTCCTGGAAAAACAACAAACAAACAAAAAGCAAGTAGGAAAACAGGAATTTACAAGCTGTTATATCTCCTTTTCTTTAATTGTTCTTCTCCTTTGTTTCTCTCTGTAATTCATTATAAATAAAGAAGTTATTAATTTTATTGTAATGGATTCATAAGAAGAGCCGTTTATTTCAAAGTAAAATAAAAAATAAATACATTCCTGATAAATTAATAAGATGTATATTGTTCAATAGTTAACTTATTTAGTTTATAACATTCAATTATATACACAAATAAGTAATAATTACCATTTCGTATTTTTAATGTTTTTTAATGATTTTTTAAATAAACAAAAAAACAATTAAAATATTAAAATTTTTAAATGACATAAGTGTCATTAAATAAATAAGTTAACCATTAAAAATCCACATTTTATTCTTTATTTTGTATTGAATGTTTTTTTTTATAGTAATAATAATAATAATAATATTTTATAACCTTACATTTATGGAATACTAATTAATTTCAGTATGTATTTTTTTGTGAATTAAATGTTTCTCTGTATATTAATGCTAATGGATACTCAAAAAACTCAAAAAGAAATTTGATAAAACATTTAATGTAAAGCACAGAATAATATATTTAGAAATATAAAATTAAAACGACAAAATATCATGTACAATATTTAAAGAAATATTAGAAAATATTTGATAAAATCTCCTTAAATTATATAAATAAATTCTTCTTTTGTTTTCCTACATCCAATATAATTTATATTAATTGTGTAATAAATATATATATATTTTTGTATTAGAAGGTCGTGTAAATCTGTTTTAGTTTGCTGTCTTGTATTTTGTTGCACATCCTGTAATCGATGTTCCTGATGGATTAAATTAAACAAAACAAAACATCTGTGGATTTTCCCAACGAGCAGCTGAGGCTTCTCCTGGCTCAGGATAGAAAATCAAACACTGTGGGGAGCAAAGGTTTCAGCCTCACTGCACCTGGTGTCGCTGTGTGTGTGTTTTACCTGAACTTCGAAAAGAGCCTCCCAAACATTGTCTGGGTGGGCATCAGGAACATGAGGACCACCATTCCTGCCAAGCAGGAAGGACCGATTTCTGCCCACAGCAGCCCCACGACAGCAGCGGCCTGAAGGGGCCCCACCCACAGGAAGTGGAGGAAGATGGTCACCTATTGAAAGAAGTGACTGTGAGTTAAAGATGCCATCATCATGAGTCACACAGCTGTTTGAATCAGAGGAGAAAACATTTAACACACAGCCTGTCTGCACTCGGAGAATTTGCTGTAATTACATCCCGCTGCTGGGAATCAAACTCTCTCCAGAAAGTCAGCTTTTCACAGCGAGCCCTGCCCCGCTGATTAAAACAAAACCCACATTCCTGAGAGACAAACCAGATTTGCTGCTCAAGGTGAAATAAAGCCGAAGCCTCACGCTGGGAAAGAGACCTGCCAGAGTTTTTCAAGGACTACAGTCAGGACAGACCAGGCGGGAAGGAGAAAACGTACTCCCCACGGGCTAGCTGCAACTGGAACAAGCTCAAATACATTTTTCATTTCTTACAGTCACCTTATTGATTTTAACCTTTTCTTTGTTGGTTTGCTTTAAAAATATTATCGTAGGTTTAATTTTTTCACATGCTATTCATGAGTTCCTGTAAATTTCTGTGTCTTGCACAGAGAGTCTTAATGACTAACCTTTTACCCCTTGTCAGATTATGAGGATAAGGTAAAATAAGATATTTATTATTTATTACTAACAGAACTTTGTAGAAATAACACACAGATCAACAGTGACCAACCCTTTTCTCATCTCATCGTTCTCTCAAGTCTTGGCTTTCAGGAGAAAAAATATTGTTATTGAAACAAACACACAACATAAACTATTTCCATGTTTCCACTTTTTCCTCATTTCCAGTTATTCCTGCTACAATTTACCTGCTATCCTCACTAAACCAACTCCAGCTCAGCTGCTTTGTGGCGCCACCGTGCATCAGAAACGTCTTCTTGGCTTTATTCCAGCCATAGAGGAGCATTATTTTTCTTCTTTTCACACACACATAGAACTTTCTGCTCACTGGTTGATCTTTGGCTGCTCCTGATTGGACGTTACCGTCAATCTAAGCTCTCTGATTGGTGGAAAGTCTGACAGGAAGTGGCTTCATCATCATGTCCAGGTCTAAATAGAGGTCTCTTAGCAACATAGTAGTGATGGTGATGTTTTTATGATGAAATGTGATAAATAATGCTGTTATCATGGATCATTGTGGATTTACCAGATAGAGTCTCTGAATAAAACTACATTTAGTGGCTGGATTGTAAACCTCCTGGATGTATATATTTGTATGTATATGTATGTGAGTCACTGAGCAGAGGAAATGAAATCTGATTGTTTGGTGGTTTCACTTCAGTTATCCCACAGTGAACAAAGGATCAGAACATTATAGCTCCTAAACCCAGGCCTGAAAAAAGGTCAGATCTGAAACTATCAGCCAAGATGTGAACATGGTTTACATAATCTGAGGACCAACAACAGTCTGGGCTGTGTTCCTATAACTAAGATCGCCTCCTTGCCTGTTTCTACCTCAGCATAATATTACTGTAAAAATGTCCATGTACATCCCAGACCTCTCACATGTTTCTCCCCCCTTTGACCTGAAAACAGCCCTTTCGGCTTTTCTTTGCTTAAAATAAAATTTCTCGTACTTCATCGAACTTGTTGACGTCGTTGGACAGCAGGTTGACGATCTGGCCTGTGGTGGTCTTTCCCATGGCTGAGCTGCTCAGACTCAGAGCCTGAAAAACAGAAGAGTCATCAGGGAGGCACAAGAGGTACAAAATGAGCTCCGTTTTCCTCATACTGACCTTCTTATAGATCATGTGACACATGGCCACCCTAATCTTCATGCCTGCCCTCTGAACGTGGTAGAAGTAGAGGTGATGGACCACTGCCAGGCAGATGGTGCACATGGACATTCCGGCTGCGTATCCGAGCGTCTCATAGAAAGCTTTATCATCATTTGGATCATAATTCTCAAAGTACTGAATTATTTTCCCCAAAAAAACCGGCTGGACCACTTTAATGACCTCCTAGTAAGCCGAGAGGGCGATTAGAGTTAGCATCATGATGAAATAAAAACATTACAGCATGCTCAGAAGAAGATCAAGCAAATAAAAAAAACAAGTTTTAGCTGCATAAACTGGACTGAACTGATTTCATTTCTGACTTTTGTTCACAGACACAACTCTGACCTCAAATAAAGTAAAGAGTCCCAGCAGCGAGTACGACTTCCAGTAGCAGCGGATGATGGATTTTGTGAGGCTCGGCTTCTGCAGCTCTTTGGAAGCCTTCAGGGACTCGTGATCCCAGTATCTGTTGCAGAAAGGTAGCACGTTAGCTTAGCGTTAGCTTGTATTTATATTAGGAGTTAAACCTTGCATGTGAGGCAGCAATTAATTTAATTGTATATTCAAAGAGGCTTCTTTGGCACCTGATGGTAAAATTTACTGCAAGTCATAGCAGGCAGAGGCTAAGTTTAGACATATCCACGGCAACCAGGGCGATAGCTGTCGACAGTCACCAAGCCTGGAGGGAAAGTTTTTGTTTGCTCGTGTTTCATATTAAAAATGACAAATCAGACGGGCCACATTCGCATGGCGGGTCTCAGATTATTGTGTGATCACGGTGAAATATATGTATGTATATGTTTTATTCTAATAAACAGAACTATTTTTTTCAGATTTGGTGATTTTTTTGTATTTTTTTGTGTCCAATATATTAACAAAGTTGGTTAAAGTGAAAAAGATAATTATCAGATCAAATGAGTGAGGCTGTTACGATTTAAAGGATACAAAACACGTGTATAGTGAACCTTTATTTTATATAAAAGTATTTAGAAACAGACAAAATAGGGTCCAACAAGCGTTTAAGTTTGTTGGAAGTGAAGCAGCTTGTTAAATGAGACAGAAATCCCTGAAACAATGACGTAAACAGCCGTGCTGCTCATGTTGGAAACATGTGGTTTTACTCATGTGAGAAAAAGGGAACTTATAAACTCAGAAGTTGGACTTTTTCCATTTTAGCTAAACAAAGCAGACTACAAGCAAACTGCTGGAATCTTGGAGGCTTATAAAAACCTAAACTAAGACTCCTACATGTCGGTTTTGTTTACATGTTAACTGAATCCATGAAGCAGGAAAAATACTTCATCTCTCTGAACCACAACAGGTAATGGAATCTGGAGGAGAATGAAATGGAGGAACCATCATGTTCACACTGGTTAAACTGGCTCCAACAACGAGGAAAAATAGTACCTGACAAAGCTACTGAATGAAATAAATGCCAGTCATGCTTTAATCAGATGAAAGCAGCCTGTCCTCTGAACCCTTTTTAAAGGTGAAAGGTGTGTTAAGTTGTCCGTGTTGCACAACTGCAGCAGCTTGCAGGCGTCTGCAGAGCTGAGAGAAAAAGGTGCAAAGTCAGTATGACTTGAGATTTTATGACGGAGGTTCGTGGATGTTTTCCAAGAAAATCTCACAAAGTTCAATGGAAAAAAAATATCTAAAGATCTTTTTTCTATCTAAAGTTAGCTTGCCATGTCATCTTGTTGTGAGGTTTCCATTTATTTCAAGAAAATAATTTGATAAATAAATAAACTAAAATTGAACTAAATACATTACTTAAGCTACAATAAAATATAAATAAATAATAAAATCTTTGAAACAGTGAAATTATGATGGATTATAGTTAAAATATGTCCATATATCGTTTCATCGCTTCCACCGAACTCCTTCATCCACACTGCCGCCATGATTCATCTATGGAGGAATAAACGTCTCGTCTGTGTCCACGCTGCACGTCTGGTGGTGGGCGTGGCCAAAGTGCAGCTGACTGACAGATTACGCTCAGAATAGAAAGAAATGTTGTGCATTTTTAATGTCGGACAATCAGCCCCTGAACATTTTCGTCTCGAAATCTCACAAACGTCTCGTCATGTTATAGTCTTCAGAGAGCCGTTTTTAGCTCGTCACCGTCTCGTTATCGTCATGGAAAAAAGGTTCGTCATCCAAATAAATTCGTCATCGTTAAAGAAAACCACACTGCTTTGGTGATGTTTCAGGATCTTTCAAGAAAATGAATAAGTAAGTATGTAAATAAATGAGTCTTTAAAACAATAATCTAAAAAGGTATTTTTTCCTATTTTTTAAAATAAAATACATATTTAAAACTATAATTTAAAGCTTGTTGTTTCTCTCTTTCTCTGTAAATTAAATTCTTCTCCAGTATAATCTCCACGAACTTTTTTCTGTTTCAGTTCATATTTCCAAAAATCAAAACAGAAGAAAAATGTGAGAAATATCAAAGGTTTGAATCTGTTTTGTGTAACCTCAGTATGTTCTCCCGTGTCCATGTCTTTCGTGGAACCAGTGAAAGCAGACGTATCCGACATGCTCTTTTATGTGCTGAGCGATCTCGTCGTTGCTAGCAAAGCCACTAAAACTAACGGTGGCTTCATCTGATGCCAACTTTTCAGGATCTTCATTTTTCATTACATCACTTTGAACAGAAACTCCCTTTTATCCCTTCAAGGTGAAAGGCTACCATACAAAGTCAAATGTAAGATCCTTGTTATGATTATAAAACATCAAATCTGATCTGTGATGAATCAGAACTAAACAAATGAGGCTGGAAATGTGAGCATAGTCTGTGTCACTGTACTAATAAATATATCTAGTCTTATCATGGGAATTTAATATCGCATGGCTGGTGGTTTTCTGGTCAACACAACACCATAGAGTCTCGTTTCTAGAACTCAAAGAAACGCTGATAAAACTTCGCTTAAACAAAGTCTGAGACGTGTTAAGTTGTGCAAACTATAGAAACTTTGGACTCCCTGGTTCACTTGTTTGAATTTCTAAAATCCAATCGAATGCATGTTAAATAAGAATTCTGGGCAATAGTATGATGCAAATGTGGTTTGTAATAACATTTTAAAGACGTCTCTACCTCTGCAGGTCCTGCCCCAGGTTTGCCGACCTGTCTTCTGTGAGTACTTCGTACATGTCATCTTCTTCCAGCCTGCGTTTGTACCCGATACGGAACAAAGGATTGAGCCACCTGAAGAAGAAAAATTAACAGTGAAGAAGGATGTGAAAGCACTGATTCATGTCATTTAGCAGACCATCAGTTCTACTCATCATTCGCAAAAGTTTAAACCATAAAGGCTCCTCAGAGGCGTGGAGCTAATTGTAATTATGAAGTGAGAAATGTGTGGTAAACCACTGATTTAAGAGCTGATGTGATCAAGACAACGAAGGGCTGTCAGAAAATAAGGCCCAGGGCAAAAACATGTAAAAAAAGAGTTAAAAATTAAAATAAAAAAAAAAGCCCACCAACTGTCCATTGAGTGCAAAGAAAATGTTTTCATATCTTTGTAATCTTCACCCATTAGTTGTCAGTTTGTCCCTTTGAGGAATAAACATAAGAAAAGCATAAGATACCATCTTTAAAGGTTTGTTTTTGAGCTTTTCTCTTCCATAAATGATCTCAGATTTATTTGTTGCTCCTGCTTATAAACCTAAACCATCTAGTTCAGTCAGGAACAACTAAAACAGTACCACACTGATAATTCAGTATTACAATGACACATTACTGAGGATTAAGCTAATAATACAATCCCCCCTAGTTCCCTGTTCTTGTATACCATTTTATTTTTTAATACTTTTTCCACCCCTGATCTTCTTGTAGTCTGTTATTATCTCATTACTGGTGCTTTGTCATCGTTTAAATCTCTTTCTAGCTGTTTGAAGTTTCTGTGTGGTTGTTAAGTCGTTTAAACTAAACCCCACTGGTGTTATTGATAATATAGAACTTGTTTACATATATCAGACGGAGCGTGGGGAATTCACGTGTAACTAAGAACGCTGCTAAAGGACGTCTCGTGTTTGTTTATGCAAAGTCACAGGGACCTAACACCTAGCTACCAACCTGTACTACATCCAACTCTGCTAAATCCTTAAATAAAAAGGTTTATCAAGCCTTAAACGTAATGTTATATATGTAAATTGAAGACGTTCCGGCAAATGCCTGTGTACACATGCCAAACAAAGTGAAACTGACACAGAAAAAGTTTTTAACTCATACCTTTCCCTAAAACTTGTTAACATTTTACTCTAAAATTACTTTGCTACAGTCGTTATTAAATGATTTAACTAATAACACTTCCGGTTCTGTTAGTTTTAATTCTTTCTTTCCTCCTGACTAACTTACACAACCTTGAAATAAAGTATTTTAGAAGTGAATAAACACACTACTTTAGCTAACTTGACTATTTTTCAAATCCCCCGCTAAGCTAGCAGCGCGTGCCACTGGGTTTTCGTTTTACTTACCAGAAAAATACCTTCGACACGATGTTCGCCGTCGCTGCCGGGTTAGTTTTGGCATCTTTGCGGACTTCTTCCATGTTAGCCGGGACCTCACACAGTAGCTTCCCCTCCTGACTTTCTCCACCCGCTAACAGCTGCTGCTCCCGGCTATGTGGCGTAACTTTGTAGTGTCCACATGTTACAAAAGGAGTCTCCTCCAAGGTGCGTTACGTAATACAGTACACAAGAGCTAGCAATAGGGATATAAAAAAACAAAAGAGGTACATTGAGGCCCCGCCTACCATCAAATCTGATTGGCTGGTGCGTCTTTGACGCTACGTTATTGGCTGAGACTCAAAATAATGAGAGAAACTGTAGAATTTTCATTTTCATTCTCATTTGAAACGTGTGTGCAACGTTTTAGCAGAATTGGTCATAATTTCTTCCGCTGTCCTTCCTTTTGCTTTTATTTTCTTTTTTTGCCTTTATGTTCAAATAAACGCTTTAATCAAATAAAAATAAAATAAGATTTAAGTTTCAATGTATTTATTTGAAGAAGGTAAATGAACATTAGTTATATATAAAAGATTAATGTGGACAAAGAGAATCTATTTGCAGTTCTTAGGCCACTTTATTAGGTACAACTGCTCACTTTGCATAAATGATCATTTATCAAAACCAGTCACATTTTTCTGTCGTTCCTTTTTAAAAATACCATAGAGTTGTCAGGCATAACCACTAAAACAGTAACACACTGATAATTCAGCAGTAAAAATGATTTTTAAAAGTTAACACAAATGGCAGCAGCTCATTGCATCTAGTCATGTAGACATGGTCAAGGTGACTTTCTGAAGTTCAAACTGAGCATCAGAATGAGTCAGAGTAGGACTTTACTGTTAAGTGAGTTTGCACATACAAGGAATTTTCATCCAAATGACATTCTGATGTCACTGCTGTAGATCCTGGTGGTGTGGATCAGTGAGTCAATGTCCTGCTCACTCTTAGTGTCCAGCTTGATGTTGTCCATGTAGAGGAGGTGACTGATGGTGGCCCCATTCCTGAGTCAGTAGTCATAGCCAGTCTTGTTGATTAACGGGCTGAGGGGTCCAATGCAGAACAGCAGTGGGGACAGAGCATCTCCTTGGTATATGCCACATTTGATGGAGACTTGTGCAACTGGCTCGAAGTTGGTCTCCAGGATGGTCTGCCACAGCCTCATTGAGTTTACAATGAAGGCTCTATCAGTGTTGTTGATCTTGTACAGCTTCAGGAATTCCAGGATCCATGTTTGTGGAATTGAGTCATAGACTTTCTGGTAATCAATCCAGTCTGTCTGTCAGTCTCGGGGACCAGGTCTATCAACCAGCAGCTGGTGTTTGGCTCCTCTGGTACCTTTACCAATGCCTTTCTGTGTGTCTGTTATGTACTGATCCGTGTGCCCACTTATCTATGATGCCTGACAGGAGCTTCCATGCTGTGGAGACAGGATATCGGCTGATCGTTGGATGGGACTGTTCCCATCTGGGGATCTTTCAGTATCAGGACTGTCCGTGGTTTGGTCAGCCATTCAGGGTGGGTCCCATTCCCCAGCAGCTGATTCATTTTTGCCGCTCATGGTGTGAAGTTAGCATCTTTAACCAGTAGGCATGAATCGTGTCCGGGCCAGGTGTTGTCCAGTTCTTCATAACTGTTCTTTTTTTGGATGTCTGCCTCTGTGATGGTTTCTGGACTTTGTTCAGGGAGGGTGCTGTGGTCCACTTATAGTTCTTTTAACCACTGTGCTTCACTGTTATGTGATCCCTCCTTCTCCCATGTGTTTTTCCAGTATTGTTCAGTCTCCAGCCTTGGTGGGTTAGCGTGTGCGGTATTACCCTGCACTGGGAGTGGCTGGGTTAGCTGGGTTAGTGGAGAACAGCTGGTTTATTTTCCTGGCCTCTATTTCTCTTGTGTATCTCGTCAGTCGGGCAGCCAAAGTTTGGAGTCTTTGTTTGGCAGTTTCCAGAGCCTCAGGTATGGACATCTGGCTGTACCTCTTGAGTACTCCTTTTGTGGTTGTACCCTTCTGGAGTTCTGACAGTTGACTAACCTCCTTCGAGTTACCTTGATTTTGGCTGTTTATATTGATGTTATGTTGGCCAAGCATCTCCAGGATCACTGTTGCTGTACTGTTTATACACTCAATGGTTTCAGTGATGGTCAGCTAGAAGACTGGTGGTACTTCCCTCATTCTTGCTAGCTGGTGTCGGGGTTGACAAGGGTATATATATATATATATATATATATATATATATATATATATATATATATATATATATTATTTTTTTTTTCTTCGCTTAGATTAAAGGCTCTTTCCCTTTCTGTGAACATTTTCTGAATTATGACATAAAAAGTCAAAATGATGATTTTCAAAGTCATAATTATAAAATAAATTTTCATAATTATGAAAAAAATTAAAGTAGTTCTGAAGAAAAAAGGGGTCTAACCCAGTAATGGATGGTGAGTTTATATATGAAATAGGTGTGTTTAAAGTCCTTAGAAAAGTGGGAAATGTCACAACTCATCATCTGCAGTTTTAACAGGTAGGTTTACTGACTGTCCTTTGCTGTAAACTTAGAATTACTTCTCAGTAAAAAATCCATTTCCTCTTATCTGACTATCTTTATTTTACACACATAAATTAAAGTCTTAGTCATGATAAGGGTGAAAATGTGTCACACTTTGTGAGAAGTAGACAATATGAGATAATAATATAAGAGATAATATGAGAGGCCCAGGTGTTTTTAATCATAACTTTCCATGGAAAATGAGCCACCTTCTGTTTACCTTCCCATACAAAGACACAGACATGAACTACAAACAAAGATATCCTATTAATAAACATCAGGCTGCCCTGAATCTTTACATGCATTTCCTGCAGTGACATTAAAACAAAACACTTCTCACGCTTCTTTCCTTTTTGCAGTTTTCATGGAAAAGTTAAAAGAAAATCTCTCACGTGCAACCAAACTAATCTACCTACAACATCAGTGCTGGCACACCTCGCACCATCTCCTCCTGTTGATGTTTAGCTAGCACTGACTGGGAGAAATGCCAAAGGAGATTATTTCAAGTATCTAAAGTGAACCTGCGAACACTCATCTGCAGGAGATCAACTCTCCTTTCCCATGCTGTCCCTGCTGTATAATATGCCTGCTTTATTCCTAACTATCTACAACTTCTTCCATTACATTTCTGAAGCTTAAATCCTGCAAGTTTTATTATTTTGGCTCCGGTAAGGTGAATCTGCGGGGTAGGGGTATTAAAGGACAGAGCAGGACGTGCAAAAAGTGCCTAACAAGAAATATTCAGCAAGTATGGAAGTTTATTCACGCAACTTGTAAATTAAAAAATTTGACAAAGAATCTCAAATCATGAGAATTAAATTCATAATTATAAGATTTTAAGGTATAATTATAGATAAAAATGCATTATTATAAGAAAGTCAGAATTATTAAATAAAACTCATTGTGACATATTTATGACTTTTTATCTAATAATTATGACTTTATGAATTTTGAGATTTAAAAGTCATTATAATAAGATTAAAATATCGTAACTGTTGATGAACGTCATAATTATGAGATAAAAATCATTATTATGAGATAAAAATGCATATTATAAGATAGAACGGCAAAGTTATGCATTAAAATCCTTATTTAGATAAAGTTATGAGATAAAAGTCATTATGATGAGAAATTTATGACTTTGTTATTTTATAATTATGACATTTCATTTAATAATTATGACTTATTATGTAATAATAATGACATTTTATGAATTATTAGATAAAAAAAAGTCATTAGGAGATTAAAAAGTCACAATTGTCTCATAATTATGACTTTAAATCTCATAACTATTAGATAACTTTTTTGTAATCTTTCAAAGCAGAGATGGGAAATCCAACTCTTAAAAGATTCGGCTCTCACATGGCTCTAAGTTGATATCAGTCAGAGCTTCTATTTAAACCTAATTCAGCAATAATGTTGATCAATTTGTATGTTGGAAAGAATTTTTCTAACGTTGTTTTTTTTTCATGAAAGCCTTACTTTGATTTATTTTTGTTTATAAAAAATACAGAATAGTTCTGCTGATTTGTCACCGTTTATCTGTCCACTCAACAGGTGAACCAGCGTTATGTCTACACATAAACACAACTTTGCGAACTTTGAGTCATTTTTACCAGCAGTTGTAAAGAAATATTATTTGTTCCCACAGTTTCTTTTACCAAAAATAACACAGTCTGACAAACAGAAAATAGCACTATAGCAGTAGCATGTCGCGGGACTCTGGACTCCATGGTTTGCTCTTCTATTTCTTCCCTTTCCTAACATGTTGTGTTTTGTGTGTGTGTGTGTTTTCTCTGACAGGTTCCCATTCGTCTACTCATCACACCAGCAGTGTATGTACCACAGGCCTTCCTTCATTCAACACCAGATTGTTGAACTACCAACACGTTGTGTCTCGTCTTGTGTAATTTTGGAAAATCTTGTCTTGCTTGTGTTTCCAGGTCTAGTATAGACATTGTCCTTTCAGAGAATCTTTTTTAAGCCTTTTTGATCTCCAAAACTGTTGGATATACCTCACCTCCCGCCCGGTCTTGAGCCACACCTGCATCCACAGCCTCTAAGTCACCCCGAGGAACCAAAGATTATCTTTCTGCCCGCTCGCGGTTCCTACCAGTTCACAAGACGGTTTTATTCATTCAATAAAACCTTTTTGTTCCTCAGCTGTAGATCCCTGTCTGCTCTTTGGGTCCACAATCTTGCCCGTGATTCTTGATTAAGGTGATTCTTAAGACCTATTAGCTAAAAATGTGGCCTATTTCAGCAGGGCCGGCCCAAGCCTTCACGTGGCCCCAAGCAGAATTTGCTTCGGGAGCCCCCCCATACCACCTCAATCTCACACAAACATGACTGTGTAAACTTTTACATTTTTTTGGGTGGGTTCATTCTTGTTTGGTTTTCAGCCACTTTTTAAAATTTGCTGTAAATGTTTTAAAATTTGTTTTGGCTTTTAACTCATTTGGCACGATATTCCAGATATGAGCTCCTTTCATGAAAAAGTCCAAATGTGGTTCAGCGGTACAGTTGTTATCGGGTTCCTGGCAACTCTGCTGCTTTTCAGGACTTGTTCTCGCGGCTCTTGTGTACGGCTGACGCTGGTGAAATGTGCTCTCACACTCGAGCGTATTCAAACATTTTGTGTTAGTTTCTCTTCCAAGTTTATCACATGAATTCAGTGGGAAGCTCCAGATATCAGGAAACATGTAATCACAAACCGACCAATCACAGAGGAGTACTTCTGTGTAACTGCACTGTAAGCAGGGGTGCACGTCAGGTCTGGAAGAGGTGCACATCAACCCTCCGTGGATCCTACGCCGCCGACACCGTAACCGACCTCACGCAGACGTTGCACGAGTATAAATCTAGATCTAGAATGTGTGTGGTACAACAGCAGCAGACCAGATACATCTAGAGAACAAACAAGTTACAAAACAAGTTAACCTGTTAAATGACGAGTTTTTAAAATTTGGAACAGAGGTGCAAAAGTCAGAGAAACGTAATTTTCCCACAACAAAATAGCTTAACTTAACAAAACAGTTGCCAACTTTTCCTTGACTTCTTAAGATAGTTAACCTCAACGATTCTACTTACTCTGTTGCATGAATAACTGTGCATGACTGTACCGCAACGGCAGCGGGAACTGATTTAATTTTGTGGTGGTGGTGGGATGGCGGCTACAAACAGCCGCTTACTTCACTGGGTGAGCAGTGGAAAAAGTGGAGGCCAAAGGGAGAAGAGTCAGGACTTAAAAAACTATCTACAACATATGACCAGGATCTAAAATCCAGCAAAGACCTGAACCAGGACCTGAGAGATGCATCCCGACCATCTACTGTTGGCCAAAGCTTCATTAGAAATGGTCTCCATGGAAACGTGGCTGTCAAAGGGCATTTGTAAGGAAGGGAAACAGAGAGAAAAGGCTAAGGTATGTCACATGATACACGGTTTAGACTGAAGATCAGTGGAAACAGGTCTGATGGAGGGATGGATCTTCCCCATAACCCGGACCTTAACGGGTCTGATAGGGGGACAGATCCTTCCCAGAACCCGGACCTTAACGGGTCGGATGGAGGGTCGAATCCTTCCCAGAACCCGGACCTTAACGGGTCGGATGGAGGGTCGAATCCTTCCCAGAACCCGGACTTTAACGGGTCTGATAGGGGAACAGATCCTCCCCAGAACCCGAACTTTAACGGGTCTGATAGGGGGACAGATCCTTCCCAGAACCCAGACCTTAACGGGTCTGATGAAGGGACGGATGGATCCCCAGAACCTGGATCATCTGGACAGAGAGGGAAATAAGTAAAAAGAAGTAGAAACAATGAAACAAACCTAAAAAACCATTCCTAATGACTCCATTTTCTTTGTTTGCAGTGATGTTTGCACACACACACACACACACACACACACACACACACACACACACACACACACACATACACACACACATACACATTACTTTTTTTATTACTCAGTTTATTGATGTATTTTTAAGATATATTGAAATACTTCAGTTCCTATGTAAAAGTAAAGATATAAACTATCTTAATTTTGGAATTTTTTTGGAATTTTACAAATTCTTTCCCGCCAGTATTTTTCTGGCACTCCACTTGCCAAAATATCACAGTTTTTAAATTTTATTTTATTTTTTTTACAGTGCATTTCAGTTCATCAATGCACCTATTTTCCATTTTCCTGGCTTTACATAAAGACACAGGAGGTGGCTGAAACGTTTGCAACATTAGAGAAACTAAAGATTGTCATAACTGCTGGGTTTCTGCATGTCTGCAGTTCAGAAGTAATAGATAGTCCATTTACCAAAAATAGACCCAGGCTGAAGCAAGCCTCTGGAGAAAACCACGGGGAGCAGAAGAAAATGGAACATGATTATCAGACAGAAATTTAGATCAAATTGAACATGTGCTGATATAAGGAACATGACTCAGTATTTATTTATTTTTAATTTAATTTATTTTTTAAATTTAATAATGTAATATGTAATTTTAATTTTTATTTTCAATGTTTTCAATTTTCAGTGTTGTTGCGCAGCCACAGTAATATATGCTCTATGCCAGAAAGAAGCGATGAACACCAATTAATTCAAATAAATGAGACACTTTTCTTATTTGTTATTTAATAAATTTATTTTAGTTATTTGCATTTAATCAGTCTCATTTATTTTATCATCTATCATTTATTTAAATTTATTTAAATAAATTAAATATTTAAATAATTACTGTAAGATCTAACTTATATGCACAAACAAAATAATATCATCCATTTTATTATCTATCATTTATTTAAATTTATTAAAATAAATTAAATATTTAAATAATTACTTTAAGATATAACTTATATGCACAAACAAAATAATATATATATGTGTGTGTGCATAACATATTAAAGTCAATGTCCACTCATTTCTCATCAAACGAGGTTTAAATCAAATTTTAATTAATGTTTAATGGCAGCTAATGTCCTTTTTTATTATTAAAATGGATCCTCCAGCTGATGGAAAAGTAAAGCTTGTCATGCAGATAACAACCTGTTCCTGCTGCTCTCCTTTTATTAGCCCCTTTCAAGGATTAGCAGAGGGGACCTTCTCACATATCCCAGCAACAGCAGTCATGGAAACCCAGCACTGAGGCTTCAACCACCAGGAGGTTTCCTAACAATGCTCAGAGCTTCTTCCCTCTTCTCATTTAGCGACAGTAAAACACCTGGGCATGGTTTTTCTGGAATGCCTCTGATGGGAAAACTGCACCCGTCCCCGTTTTACAACCCCACACACTGTAGAGGGATCGCTTTTAAACAGAACACCTGCAGGACTCTGACATTTTTCTGGTAATGATGCGACCCAGATAAAAACCTTTTCCTCTAAAAACACGTTAGATCCAATCTTTCCTTGGAACTGCTCTGCAATAAAAGCAGAGCAGGATAACAGGCACCTGGATCGCTGCACCTCTGCACCCAGAGGGTTGATGATGTTGGCTTTTCTTCAGCTGTAAACACGTTTTATTCTTGCTTGAAAATTAGCTTTTTGCATGTTCTCTCGTCACGCTTCTTCACCCCCTTAACTCCCAATCCCGCTCAAAGTTCAACCGTACTGTTACAAAACAATTACAGTGTGTGACACCAGGGCTGACAGATGAGTAACAGCCTAGCCCAGACAGAGATATGCAAAAGTTTGACACCCCTGTTCAAAATTAAACAAGTGACAACTTCATTTCTGAGGGACAAAAAGTTAAATATGATTAAACTCTTGACTCTAATTACCACCAAGAGTCTCTCAGGTCAGTTACACAGATTCTTACGGCAGAAATCTTGGAGATCCTTCAGTCAACATCTGTGAAGTGTTTTCCTGAGATCATGCTGGTAAACTCCAAACATCGGGTTTGGTGCGGATTTTGAGGCGTTCTGATTTATAAATCACCTTCTGTTCATTCTCAAACTTTTTCTTACAGATGTTGTGAAATCTGAAAGTGAAATCTTCTTTAGGCCAAAGGCAGCAACTCAAGGCCAAAACCATTATACATCCACTGCCATGCTTAACACTTGTAGGGGGGTTCTGCACTTGAAATCCTGCACCATGTTTTCATGTTTTATCTGAATGTGACATAGTAACCTTACAAAGTCAGATGACATGTTTAGACCTGCTCAGATGTCCACCTGGAACTTTTGTGTTGAAGACATGACATGGAGGATTTCTGGTCATGGTTCAAAATGCAACAAGCAATTTTATTTCCATTAAATCTGATTTGATATGATATTTGATATGATTAAGTATAGATTAATTAATTATAGATATTTATGTAACACATTTTTTTCTTGAATATTAATAACTGTTGGTTATGTAACCAGGTGGTAACATGACCGTTAGAGTCAGATATCTGGGAGGAATCAGATTATTGTAATAATCTGATATTTGCGCCTCTGAAATACAAAACTAAAGATTGTTTACTACATTTACTGGCCCATTATCGGATTTATTTTGTGTATGGTGAGGTGAAAAGGAAATATTAGTCATGAATCAGTATCGGATATGTCTGCACTTCCATTTAATCCTGAAAAGACACGGCTGTCTTCTTTTAGCCTTTCGCTGCTCCGTGGGCTCTTATCGTGTTATTATCAGAGTTCTGTGCAGCTGTTTTAGCTGCTGATTGTTGAATAATCAATAAAAAATGACACAACCGCCTTTCTTGAACCTTTGTGGCTCCTAAAAGCTAATATTTAGTTTAAATTTTACATGGTTCCTAACAAATTTAATTCACTAATCTGGTTTAAATATTGAAAATGTTGACATTTTTAACTCAATCGTTTTTAGAGTTTCCAGTAACAGAAATTTAGACTTCTGTAAATGAAGAACAAGAAAAAAATAAATGAATGAAATAGTAAAGCACAGCCATACTTCCAAAACTACACATTTAGTGAAGTAAAATTCTGCAGGATTTTAATTGAATACTTCTGATATTGAATATTTTTTTATCATTCAAAATATGTGATAAATCCCATTTTGTCTGATTTAATCCTAATAAGGCTGACTGATTGATGAATACCCGAAATGAAATGATGAGAAAATGCACAAATTATTAGTCCTTCCCACCACTTGATGGAGCTGTAACGCTGTAAAATGAAAACAGATTTGTAGTAAAGTTGTTATTACTATCTGGACACATTTAGGACATTTAAACATAATGAAAATACTTCAGGTACAGCTTGATAAAGTTAAGAATATACACATTTAATTCTTCATCCTTGCTGTCCACTAAATATTCTATATCACTCTTGTCTTTTACATTTAAGATATTTTCATTTAAGTCTTCCCTCTCCTGCAGACCCTTTACATGCCATGTGTAGTCCCTCCACCATTACTCCCAATCAAAATGTGCAGCAAAAGGCCGTGCATCATTTAACAATACATATTTGAAACTATTGATTTTCAGGCTGTAAAGTAGAAGCAAAATTCTACAGAACTGCCAGAGCTGACGCACCTGCCTCGTACTGACCCTCCCACCTTCTCTCTGTCTATCCCGAGGGAAAAATGTATTTCCTATCACAATCCAAACCTCCAATCCAGAGCAAAAAATGAGCAACATGGCAACGGAGATTGTCGCCTTTCTTTTAACCATATCAGGTTGGATCTTGGTGTCATCCACATTGCCAACAGACTACTGGAAGGTGTCCTCTGTGGATGGAACGGTCATCACGACAGCGACCTTCTGGTCCAATCTGTGGAAAACATGTGTGACTGATTCCACTGGTGTGTCCAACTGCAAGGACTTTCCATCAATGCTGGCTCTGGATGGTAGGTTGGCAGTAATTTATCTATTTTATGCTTTAGTAGTAATTCAGTGGATTCTAGTTGTATTACTGAAACCAGAGAGCAGATATAGAGAAATATGGATCTTTACACATTCATCTTCCTGATGCAGCTGATAAATAAGCGCCATATTTAAAGCTAAAGGCCACTCGAGGCATATTTCAGTAAAAGAGTTGCCCAATACGACCTCCTAATGTGTCTTAATGAGGCAATTTGAGAAAGTCATGTAACAACAGAGTTCACTGCTTCCTTTTACATTTTAACTATGTTTAAAACATCACCTATCAGTTCTTACAAGACATTTGGTTTTAACTTTATAATACTTGAGGTGGCATGTGAATAAGTTATGGCAGCAATCCTACAGCCTCCAAGGTAATTTTAAATCCATTGTGTAATACTGGATTGTTTCAGCACTTTCATTGCTGAAAAATCCTTATATTATCTTAAACACCTTAAAATTTAAACCTAAAATCTGATTTTCCCAGTTTGACAAGCAAAAAGGAAGTGTAAGCACATAATTAAGAAAACGTGTTTGCAAAGGGCTACACCTGTCTGTACTCAATAGCTTTTAGCTTTCTAGTTTTTTGTTTGACACTGCAAGTAAAATACAGCAGGTTTTTTTATTTTTAAAAAAAAAAAAACATTTTTTCACGGTACACAAACACCCCAAAGCAAAAATAAGAATACAAGTGAAAATATTTCAATAAATAAGAGGTTAATATAATACAATATATGTATATATATATATATATATATATATATATACACACAATTGTATGCCAAACCTGAAGCTAAAGCTAACAGCCAGTTAACATCTAGTGTGACTCAGTCCAAAGAAATTCAATGTCCAGGACTAAAAACCCCTAATAGTTCTATTATATTTTACTTGTCTCTCACCTGTACAAAATGTCTTTCAGATATTTTACCACCACGCTAAACTTCAAACCTAAAATCTGTGTTTTTGTTTTTTGTTTTTTGACCAGCAAGTATCGGCACACTATAAAACACAGACCTTATACTGTCTATACTCAATATCTAATAAATTACTTTTGTATTTTGTTAGGTGATTAAAAGATTGATTACAGCAGGTTTATGAAACCCTTTTCACAGAAAACAAACATCCCAAAAGCAAATTTTTGGGTAAAAATTTAAAGATTACACGAAATTAGATTAAAAATTACTACCACGCTGTATGCTTAACTTGAGGCTAAAGCTAGCAGTTAGCATCTAGTTTGGCTCCATCAGAACAAATTAAACATATTGCGTTAAAATTCAGACCTAAAATCAGTTCTCTCTTTTTTTTTCCAGTTTGACCAACAGAAAGAAATTGTAAGCACATTATTATGCCCATTTTAGTATAAGCCTACATCTACCTGTATACAATAGCTATTAACTTACTGTATTTGGTTCAGTGTTTAACAGGCTGATATAGCAGATTTACAAAAACTTTTTCACAGAAAACAAATGCCAACTAAAGCAAAAGTAATGGTAAAAGTTAAATGTTGACAAGAAATCAGAGATTAATAGAACCCCCGTGTCGTATGCTGAACCTGAAGCTAAAGCTAGCAGCCAGTTAGCATCTAGCTTGGCTCTATCAGAAGAAATCCAACATGCAGCACTAAAAAAAAACAAATGGCTATATTAGATTTTATTTGTCTAACCTGTACAAAAATAAAAATGTAAATGTAAGACATTGCTTAAGAAAATTAGCTTGCTGGGAAAAAGCAAACTTCTACTCTCCTTTGTGCTCCCATTTTAAAGCCTACATTCAGGTGTGTCGGGGTTTGATGATCGCTGCTGTGTGTCTGGGTTTCTTTGGTGCCATTCTTGCCTTGGTAGGAATGAAATGCACAAAAATAGGGGGCTCAGAAACCACCAAGGCTCGTCTGACTGTCCTGTCTGGCTTCCACTTCATTTTCAGTGGTAAATCCCACATGTTGAATATAAATAGCATTTTCTATCTCAGTCTACCTTGATTTGGAGTAGAACTCTGCTTATTTCTCTCTGCAGGCATCTGCTGCATGACTGCATGCTCCATATATGCACACAGGATCACAACTGACTTCTTTGACCCCCTTTTTGTTGCACAAAAGTACGTACAAAGAACCAAAAGGCAGATTTGACTAATTTTATTGATCAAACTTACACCCAGAAAGCAAAATCCTGGTCTTTTTCTGTTTGTCTTTTTGCAGGTTTGAGCTAGGGGCAGCTCTCTTCATTGGCTGGGCTGGATCTGTGCTGTGCATGTTAGGAGGACTTGTCTTCTGTTTTTCCCTCTCTGAAAGCGTCACTATCAGGCAAGCTGCTTGGTTCTAGTCATTGACAGTAAGGGCTTAGTGGTAACTTCATTAGGAAATATGCTGGGTTCCTAACTGAATTATAACAATTTAGATAATGACTTGAGCTAGAATGGAGAGTTAATAAAGAACAAAAGACTCATTAATCTCTCTCAGCATCTTGTATCATAACTGATTTATGTACTGTACGCACTGTAGGGTATCTGTTCTGATAAGACACTGTCTGAATGTTTTCTTTGTTCCAGTCACCTTGACTGAGGGCAGATGTAGGGAAGTGCTGAATCAGACAGGCAAAGAATTTAGTTATTTATTTAATTTAAAGTTAAAGCTTAATAAATTATAAATGAAACCCACTTAATAACATGCCTATATAGTAAATGTAGTGAACAGAAAAGAGGAATAAAGGCAGGATGAGGGTTTACATTGTCAATACAGGTTGAAAATTTCTATAATTCTTTGATTAACAACCCACAAAATGTGACTGACAGAGTTTTGCATATATGCTTAATATGGTCAAGACTGATTTATCTCTTCCCTTACAACCTTGGTACTTTGTGCAGACATTCATGGATCTTTTAGGATGCGTTTTATAGATATTTCTGATCCCCTGATTTGTCTTTCTGCAATATGAAGAAGTTTACCTCTAGAATTTTAAATATATCTTAAGAGCTAATAAATAGATTGAACTAAATGTGGGATGCTACATGCAAGGAAAAAATATTCAAAAATTTATTTAACAAATTCTAACAAATGTCCCAAAGTGTAAGGTTAATTTGTCTAATAATTAAGTTTCGAACTAAATCTCTGCAAAGTACCACTGACTCGTCCAGTGCCAACTGGATGCCTGCTCACACTTTAAACTAAGATAAGAAAGATCAAATATGTCGGCACCCCTGACTTTTAACTATGGAATATAAAATAACTTAAAAAATAAACAGGAATTAACCAACTTTATCTATACTATCACATCAAAATTAATCTTTTAACATTTAATTTTACAACCCCAATTCCAAAAAGCTGGGATATTGCAGAAACAGACATTTTACGCAGCAACATGTCTGGAAAAAGTTGAAACAGGATCAACAAAAAGCTGGAAAAGTAACTGGTACAAATCAGAAACAACTGGAGGAGCATCTGACAACTAATCAGGTTAATTAACAGGTCAGTAACATGACTGGGCATAAAAGCAGCATTTCAGAGAGGCAGAGTCTCTCAGATAGAAAGATGCAGAAGTTCACCAATCTAAGACAAATTAGCTCTAAAAATGAGGAACAATTTCAGAAAAAAGTTCCTCTGACTTTTAAGAGCCCACCATCTATAGTGTATAATATCATCAAAAGATTCAGAGAATAATGAGGAATCTCTGTGTGCATGCGACAAGGCTGGATGCAGATGATCTTCTGTATTAAATGCAGACATGATTCTCTACTGGAAATCACTGCATGGACTCAGGAAGACTTCCAGAAACCACTGTCTGTGAACACAGTTTACCCTGAAATCCACAAATGCAGGTTAAAGCTCCATCATGCAGAGAAGAAGGCAGATGTGAACAGGATCCAGAAACAGCGCCGTCTTCTCTGGACCAAAGCTCATTTAAAATGGTCTTTCACCGACAGACAACCTCTAGAGCAGGGCTACTCAATTCGGTCCTACGAGGGCAGCAATCCAGCAGGTTTTCCATGTATCCCTGCACCAACACACCTGAGTCAAATTAGGTGGCTCTAACAGCCAATCAGGTTCTACACAATGACTTATTAATTTGACTCAGGTGTGTTGGTGCAGGGATACATGGAAAACCTGCTGGATTGCTGCCCTCGTAGGACCGAATTGAGTAGCCCTGCTCTAGAGCATCCTGAACGCAGAAATCCAGCAACCAAGGTCCAGGACTGTAGAGCAGCTAGAACCCTGCATCAGACCAGAATGGGACAACATTCCTCTCCTAAAACTCCAGCAACTGGTCTCCTCACTTCCCAGACGTTTACAGACATGTTAGAAGAAGAGATGCTACACCGTGCTGAACATCACCCTGGAACTACTTTTTACACCAGGCTGAACACCACCCTGGAACTACTTTTTACACCGTGCTGAACATCACCCTGGAACTACTTTTTACACCATGCTGAACATCACCCTGGAACTACTTTTTACACCATGCTGAACATCACCCTGGAACTACTTTTTACACCAGGCTGAACATCACCCTGGAACTACTTTTTACACCGTGCTGAACATCACCCTGGAACTACTTTTTACACCGTGCTGAACATCACCCTGGAACTATTTTTCCAGACGTGTTGCCATCAGATTCACTATCAGCTCATATTTTCCATCAAATGGTAAAATGTCTCAGTTTCTTCATCTGACATGTTGTTTATCTTCTACTAGGAATAAATTATGGATCTCTGTTTTTATTTACATTTTATATAGTGTCACAATGGGGAATTAAGGTTCCAAATATAAGAATATAATATAATATAATATAATATAATATAATATAATATAATATAATATAATATAATATAATATAATATAATATAATATAATATAATTAATGTTCTGGTTTTGCAGAGGTGAGTACTCTTACACTGGAGCAACATCATTTGTGAAGACAAACAAGAAACACAAGACTTCCAACAGCCTGCAGAAGGAACCGCGGCAGCAGCTGGGGCAGTTTGGAAAAAATGCATACGTGTAGAACTGGAATCCTTCTTCAACTTCCACGACATTATTGTTGAAAATTTAACCATATTTGAAGATCAGCAACTATTTCAGTGGTAGAAGCTGAGGGCAAGCTTCACTGTGATGAACTGATGTGCTTCAAAAATGTAAAAATATCTGGAGAATATCATTTGTATAACGGTTTACATACTTCAGTAGCTTTTACAAGCCAGATTACTCTGTAAATATGGCAGCTTATTGAATCATTTCTGTCAATAACTTATGAAAGAGAAGCTTGTTTTTCTTTCAAGGCAGGAAATTTGATTTGGCACAAAACAACATTAAAACTTTACGGTCACCTTCAACAAGCTGCTGCACACGGACCCACAGTTTTCCTTTTTAAAGTCAAAGACCAACTATTTAAAGGAATTTATGTGGATTTCACAACGTTTTTCTAGCATTTTTTTATATTACAAACAGAGAATGTTGCTCAAACTGGACGTATGCCTTCTGTTGGAGCTTCTTGTTGAAGCTTATATGTATAACATTTCTTTCTACATGCATTCTAGTTTTTCATTGAACCTGTTTTTATAAAATCGTTTGTTTTTGTTGTGTTCAGGTGGAGTGCATTGCAATTAAAGTTCTCCAATCACATAAAAAAAGTTTAAAGGTTGCACTAATTAATATTTCTCAGAAAAGAAAAGCATGTATGAGTTTTCTTTTACTTCACTAGTCTGACCAACAGAAGCCACCAGGTCACATCTGACCCCAGAAATGGCTGTGAAGGTCTGGCGGCTGGACCGAGGTTTCTCTTCCTATCAGCCATCCATCTCCACCTAGGAATTATTATCAATAGGAAGCCCAGGCTAAGTTATGCAGAACTTCTTGGCCCAGAGGTTAGATCCTTGGACCAGCTGGCAGAGAGCAGCCGCCCTGTTCGTTCCACTGACTCCACAAACAAGGGTCATGAGCAGTTATTAATCTATGGACACAAGTCCAAAAAAGTTGGGACACTGTGTAAAATATAAATGAGAACTGAAAGCAATGATTTTTAAAACTTATCAACTTATATTTTATTCCCAGCAGAACATAAACAACATATCAGAGTATGAAACTGAGACATTTTTCCATTTCATGAAAATATGAGCCAATTGTGAATCTGATGGCAGCAACACGGTGGTAAAAAGCTGAAACAAAAGACTGGAAAAGTAACTGGTACGAATCAAAAACAACTGGAGGAGCATTTAACAACTAATCAGGTTAACTGGCAGCAGGTCAGTAACATGACTGGGTATAAAAGGAGCATTTCAGAGAGGCAGAGTCTCTCAGATAGAAAGATGTAAAAAGGTTCACCAGGCTGAGACAAAATGCCTCTAAAAATTTCAGAAAAATGTTCCTTGATGTAAAAAAAGCCATTAAAGATCCCACCATCTATACTGTATAATATCATCAAAAGCTTCCGAGAATCAGGAGGAATCTCTGTGTGCATGGGACAAGGCTGGATGCAGATGATCTTCTGTATTAAAAGCAGACATGATTCTCTACACTGTCTGTGAACACAGTTCACCCTGAAATGCTCCTTTTATACCCAGTCATGGGTTTTACCTGATTAGTTGTCAAATGCTCCTCCAGCTGTTTCTGAATTACTTTTTCAGCCTCTTGTTGCTTCTGTTCCAACTTTTTACAGACGTGTTGCTGCCATCAGATTCACTCTTCATGAGCTGGTTAAATGGCTCAGTTTCAACATCCGAAAGGTTGTTTATCTTTTACTGGGAAAAAATATGAATTGATTAGATTTAGAAATCATTTAATTTGTTTTATTTACATTTCACACAGCATGCCAAGCCTTTTGGGACTACGGTTTTTCTCCACATAATAAAGTATTAAAATAACTTCTACTATCCTCAGCCAACTGTTGCTGAATTAGACTAAAAGACTACATTCTTCATATGTACATATTATATATATTACAAAAAAAATTTTTATTTTTATTTTTTTGTCTGCTTTTGGACCTTGGATTGGGTTTCATGCTAGTATAACCTTATCTGAGCTCCTCTTACAAAACAATCTGGAGGTCCTGACCAGTTCATCATTTTCAATATCACTACCAATAACTTTGTCATAAGAGAAGCAAAGAGGAGCTCTTTCATCCCCTCCGAAAGAAAATTCCTCACTTCCAGGAACTCCTATTACCCCAGATTTACCTCTAATTAGAACAGGACAAAGACGCTATGTTGTAATTATGAGGCCGCTAATAACTAACAGCTTAAAGCCCGAGGCAGAGTCAAGAATGATGCTTAGAGCAGCTTATGTAATAACACTCCTGCTATGACCTCTTCCATGGAACATATAAAGGTCAGAAATGCTGGGCTTACACCAGAAGACTTTAAAAAGACTCTAGAAAACTACCAGCTCACACCTGCTCACATCTAACGACAAGTGACAAGTTTCCGTCCAGGATCAATAAGGAATTACTCATCATTATTATTTCATTAAGTGTGGCTTCACATCTACACCAGGTGTTACACGACTCATCAGCATCTGGAGGGATGAATGAGTTTCTATTCTTCTCTCCTTTGTTAGATCAGTATACTGTAACACAGCAGACGTCTACTTGTAATAATCATCCGCTCCTCTTTCTGTTTCATCACCGCTTCTTGTTTGTCCTTATTTATTTCTTCTTATTAATTATGTTATTTTATTTATTTGTTTGTCATCCATGTTTGTCGTTGTTCTGACTGTCAGGATTCCTGTTTCTGCTTTTGTCAGAGCTCATCTATTGGTTGTTGATTGTGTTACGTCACTGTGACGTGCGAAAAATATCAAACACGTTTGATATTATCACAAAGACCCAAGTCTGGGGAAAGACTGACATGAAACAGCGCAGATTAGCAGCTTAAACTTAGCGATCGAGATGACGGAAACGCTGTGACTCCAGTAAGACTCCTGAGATTTACTAAAGACTTTGTTTTTAGTCTGCGACTGTGAAAATCGTTTGGTGTGAGCTCAGCATTAGTCACAAATATAAACTATTTTTTCAAGCAATAGACAATTTCAGAAATTTAAATAAAAAAAAAGCTGATGTTTATATGAACAGACATTCATGATATATCTTTATACTCTCCATCAAAAATAATTACTAATATATAAGGTATATATGTATGTATATATATATACACACACACATATATATATATATATATATATATATATATATATGTGTGTGTGTGAATGGGTGAATGTGGTGTATAATGTAAAGCGCTCCAGGTAAAGAAAAGCGATACATAAATACAGACCATATATATATACATATATATATATATATATGTATATATATATAGATTATTCTCCTGGTCTCCTAGGACTAATACATTGTACTTTATTATGGTAAGACAGATGCGTTGTAATTCTTTACCTTAACATGTTTTAGCTATGCTGCATTTCCACACCGGGTGTCTCCTGTCAGCTAAGAACAGGAAACTGAGGCTACAATTCACACACACTCACCAACACTGGACAACAGAAGATGGAGAAACGTTGCTGGTCTGATGAGTCTCCATTTCAGCTCCACATTCAGATGCTAGGATCAGAATTTTGTGGAAACATCATGAAAACATGGATCCATTCATAATCTTGGTCCACTTTGGGCCCCTTAGTACCAACATGGTCTGGTTTAACCAGCACAGTCTACCTGAGTATTGTTGCTGACCATGTCCATCCCTTTATGACCACAGTGGAGCATCTTCTGATGCTACTTCCAGCAGGATAATGCACCATGTCACAAAGCTCAGATCATCTCCACCTGCTTTCTAGAACATGACGATGAGTTCACTGGACTCCAACGGCCTCCACAGCCACCAGATCTCAGTCCAGTAGAGCAGCTTTGGGATGTGGTGGAACGGGAGATTCTCATCATGGATGCAGCCGACAAACCTGCAGCAACTGTGTGATGCTGTCATGTTAATATGGAGAAAACCTCTGAGGAAGGTTTCCACCACCTGCTTCATCTATCACACCAGGATTAAAAAGGTCCGACCCGGTACTAGAAGGTGGACCTGATGAAGAAGATGCTAATTGCTCACTGGTATTTCATTTTATACCTTTAATCCTATCTGTAGCTTTTAATGCGTCAGTCTAAAATAACAATACGGGAAAATAAGTGGCAGTAAAATCACATGTAAATGAATAAAGTAATTTTTTCTTTAAACATTACAAAAACCTCCTGCATCACTGAGACCAATGACACGTGAATCTCTTTTCAGGGTAATGTTGAAGTCCGAGAGAATAAACCCTGATTGAGTTATTTCTCTTCTAACAAATCCTGTATTTGGATAGATTTGGACACTCATAAAGCTGATGAATGATTTTTCAGTTTCAGAAAAAAATCCTGCGTTTACTGTTTTGTGTTTTTTTTATATTGTTTTTAATGTGTTTGTACTGATCCCACAGTTTTATAGATGGAATAAAAACATAATAATCTGTCTATATCCTTAGCTAACCATTTCAAAGTGTCTAAAACAATTATAACAATTTCATTACATTAATGATAAAAAGGCATTTTATTATCAGCGTTCTACATGTATTGTATGGAAGCTGACGACGGCCAAACTTAGACAAAAATGTATAAAAAGAGAACTAAAAAAATAAGTAGAAAAAGTTTCTTACCGTGTTATGTCAGGAGAAAAATTGTTTGTTACAGAATAATTCGCGTGTAAGTTACTGGGCATCTGTAACTAGAAACCTAGTCATAATCCTAACTCTCCTACTCAGAAAAAAAGTAGGAAAGTAAACATTTTTCGATTAAATTTAGCTGTTAGCTACAGGCTTCCTGAGTGCAATACAACAGAATTACAAAATTATTGCTCCAAACAAGTAAAATACATTAAATGAAGTCCTTAATGCCGTATGGATCATACCTCATTCATACAGTTTTATACAGAGAACTTTTGCATCACTTTACGTAAAAACTTTACTTAAAGGCTAAATAATTAGGATTTTTTCTGTAAAAATATTTTAAAATGTTCTCATTTGTTGAGAGGGATAAAACAATATTTCTATCTACATCAACAAGGTTTTTGTCAAGTTTTTCTCCTTTCAAAGTAAGAGTTATGTGACGGAAGAGCCGTCCTCTCACAAACCGGCAACCTGTGCTAAACTTTCCGGGGCGAGGGAGGGAGGAAGAACGTTCTCCCTGTTTTTCTTTTTTACTGCAGTTCTGATTTGAAACACTAGGTGTCAGTGCTACTTATTTAGCCTTTTAAACCATGTTGAACACAATCTGATACTTATCTTCTGCCCCCTGGTGGACACATTTTGAACTACTATAATTTTGACATATCACATGGTAATAAACAATAAATATACAAAAATTATTCTTGTTAATTATTTTGTTTTACATTTTGTTAAAGGGCCAAATAAAAACTTCAGAATAAAAAACACTAAATTTTTCTCCCCATTTTCTCTTAGGTTGGGCTTTAATGGGTTGAATTACTAATTGATATATAAAAAGACGTTCCTCTTTATAAACTATAACTGTATATGAGGGTAAGTCCAGTAATTTGAGATGCACGTCTGGATGTGCACTTTCAGTCTAGATTCAGATCTAATAACACTGAGCTGTGACCCATGGGAACAAGATTGTTGTCTCTCACCCACATATACAGAAATACTTGCATAACAACCGTCCTCCACATCTTTGTACCAGTCCATATGTCCTTCCAGCTGTCTGCAGAGGGCTTCTGAGGAGAAGGACACATCTGTAGGACTCGGGATCAACTCTATTTCTTCACAACTGAGGGAGTAGATACTGAAGACAAATCAAAAAATAAATCAGTTGCTTCAGTGTCTGAAATCTACAAGAGCCCAGCCAGAGAGAGGTCCAGAGATGAAGATCAGAGTGGTCCAGATTTGGGGATTCTTGATGACGGTGCTGGGCTGGATCTTTGTGGCCTGTACTATGGCCATGGAGAGATGGAAAATCTCTGCTGTCAGCGGCCAAGGGGGCCGGTCCGTCATGACTGTGGCCTGGTACTGGTCCAGCTTGTGGAAATCCTGTTTTACAGACTCAACCGCCGTCACCAATTGTTACGACTTTCCCATGCTCTGGTCTGTGGAGGGTACGCGAACATATATTAATGCATCGATTCTTTGTCTTGCAGATTTTATAAGTATCTTTCTGTCCTTCTGTGTGACTCCAGGCCACATCCAGATAGTGCGAGGTCTGCTGATGGCAGCGCTTTCCCTCGGCATGCTGGGGTTTATCCTCAGTCTGCTCGGTATGGAGTGCACCTACATTGGTGGTAAAGACCGGTCAAAGCACAAGAAGATCTACTCTGGTGGACTGTGCCACATCATCAGTGGTAAATGTCTCGATTTCACGATAGATAAATAATTCAATTTATAATCTTTATCTTATTTCTTATGGTGTGAATAAAGCTGAACAAGTGTTTTTAATTAACTCTTCAGTTACCTGTGTGGGTTGCCCTCTTATATAATGAAAATTCAGCCGTTTGAGGAATTCAATTTTATTTGCTGGTGAACTTACAGAAACAAACTGAATCCAGCAATTTTTCTTACAAATATATATATTTTATATCCAATTTGTATGAATTTATGAAATCAATAAAAAAAAACATTTTTAGAAATTTATTAGATGATTTTTAAAAATTGTTGTTTTTTTTTAATTTATTAGATTTTTTAAAAATATATTTTTAAAAATCTAAGTCTAAGCTTCTTTTTGGATTTTCTTCAGGTGTGTTGTCCTCATGTGGTTATGCTGTGTATGCCCAGTACGTGTCAATAGAGTTCTTCACACCTGATTTTACAGGTCTCAGGTAAGTTAACAGGCCGAGGTATCACAGCTGAAATCTTTCTATAGTAATCTAAGAGTATTTCTGTTTAATATTAACAGGTTTAACCTCGGCACCCCGGTGTTCCTCGGCTGGGTGGGCTCGGTCTTTCACGTGGCCGGTGGTTTCTTCCATCTGTGGTCGGTGTGTAAACCGCTGTGTGGAGAGGAAGCCACGTGAGTGCAGACAGATATCTGTAGTAACATGTCCGTGGACGTGAATAAACTATGACCACGGTGTGTTTAAGCAGTGACTCATTATTGGCAATGGACAAGCTCCGTCAGTGCTTAGACGTCTGGAAACGGTGGGTGTGTGCAGAGGGTGAAGCAGAAGTTAACAATCAGGCTTTCAGTACAAACAATGATTAAGTTATTTTTTTGTTAGATTAACAAGAGAACAAAGTCATGATGAAATAGCCTCAATGCTGAAATGGAAGCAAAGTTGACTAACTCATGACTCATCTTTATCCTCAAGATACTTTCACTTTTCTACCTTTTGCTCCTGTGTCCAGACTTGAGATATTTCCTGGGACTTATGTTATATATTTGGAAGCCGAGGACAGACAGGACTGATCTTCTTAACTTTATTATCTTGAGATCAAAATAACATATCATTATTTTAAACTAACAAATGTATATTGTCTAAAATACTTATAACTGACTTTTGTTTTACTTTATTAATAATAGGAATGCATTGTATTTTCGGCATGTCATCTATATTGTATGGAAGCTGAGGGCAGCCAAGATTGAAAAATTGAAAACATTATTTTCTGTAAATTTTGAGTTAATTATCTTGTTCTATCAGGAGAAAGGTCTCCTCAAAATGATGGAATAATTCATGTTGTTTTCTTGAAATGACAGTGATTATTTTCCATATAATATGGAATAATTAATGTTATCTTCTAACAATTTTGAAGTGTCTAAAATAGTTATAATTTATATTTGTATCCTAATGATAGAAATACATGATTACAGCCATGTTATAAGCTGAGGACAGCCCAGGATTGACTTTAACCTTGAAATTATCTCAAGGTTAAAAACAGTCTTGGCCGTCTCTACTTCTACTTATGTCAAAGTTACAAGAATTGTTTAATCAAGATCACAGAATAATCCATGTTTTTAAAAATGACAAGGATTATTTTCTAGAGAAAATGGGGTATTTTATCTTGTTATTCAAAGCTAACAATTTTAAAGTGTCTAAAATATTCACAATTGATATTCTTATCTTACTTATAGTAAGAATGTAAAATATTACCCACACTATCTGTATTGAACAGAGGCAGAGGGCGGTCAAATGTAATTTTTTTTAAAAACAATATTAAACGATCTCGTTATCTTGAGACAAAAAGGACTTTTCTAGAGATAACAGAATAACATTCGTCTTTATCTTAAACTCACTGTTTTTAAGTGTCTAAAAATAGTTTTTATTGACAATATTTATAGGAATGCATGATATCAGCATTGTATGGAAGCTGAGGGTGGCCAAATTTGGGAAAACAAAAGGCTAATGTAATTTCTAGAAATAATGAGTAAACTGTCATGTTATCGCAAAAGAAAAATTGTTTTCTTGAGATAACAAAATAATTCATGTTTTTTTTTTTTAATGACTGATTATTTTCTAGAGATAATAGAATAATTTATGTCATTATCTTGAAGTAAAAATTCTAAAATGTTTATATCTAATTTATATACATACATACATATATATATATATATAAAAATTAAGGAATGTGCAATATTATTGGCATTTTATCTATTTTATCTGTAATGTACAGAATATGGAGGCAGCCAAGAATTTTAAAAAAAAATTTTTTTAACCTCATTATAAGTTAACTACCCCAAGATAATAAGAACTGTTTTCTCTGGATGACGGAATAATTATCCTCTTAAAAATATAACAGATTTTTCTCAAGAGACACTTGAATAATTTATGCCATTACCTTAAGCTAATAAATTTGAAGTGTTTAAACTGGTGTTGTCTTATTAACAGTGGAAATGTACAATATTATCGGTATGTTATCCGTATTGTACAAAAGCCGATGGTGACATACTTGAATTTTTTTTCTTAAAAACATCAGTATCTTAAAATAAATTGGCCAACAGTGTCATTATCTTGACATAAACATAACTGTTTTCTATAACTGAGATAACTAATTTGTTGTTTTCTTCATTGATAATTTTATGTTCTCTATATAACGGATATATTAGCTCATTTTTAATCTTGATGGCACCAACACATGGCAACACCAGATTACTTATCAATCAAAATATTGTTGGGAAGAAATTGGATATTGGCAAAAATGCACATTGTACATGGTTAATTATCACAATCTGTCTCTCATTAGGGTGATCACCATGGAGGCACAGCCAGACCCAGAACAAAACAAATCCACCATGGCCCTCTCCACAGTATTAGGGGTCACCTCCAAAACCAAACTGTCCTCCAGCACTGAGCGGTCCTTCAGATCTGGCAGCTCAGACGTCTCTTCCATCTCCACCAAATCAGAGTCCACGTCCAGTTCAGGGAGGTCGTCATCGACAGGCCGGACTGTTCAGTCTATCGGGTCTGCAGGATCATCCAGATCATCAAGATCATCAAGATCTGGAACAGGATCTGAGCTGCAGTTCAGCATATCTTCAAAGACCAGCCAGTCTGTTTTGTCAGAGTCAAGCAGAAGTCAAACTGTGTCCTTGATGTCGCAACGTTTAAGGAATAAAACTCAATCGTTCAGCAAAAATTCCTACATTTGAGTCAGTTTGGTAAAAAAGGGAAAGACAAACTAATACATGGGATCAGCAGCATTTTAATACATGTATGAACAAATGAATATTACCGGATTGTTTTATGTTAATAAAAAAAGTTGTTTAAAAACATCTTTTACTCGTTGTTGTTTATTGCTTATATTCTATTAAAACTTGCATTAAGACGCGCATTTTGTATTTTTAATACCTTTACATTACAGTAAACAGTAAAAAAGTAAAAACTTATTTAAACCTTCATTCAACCACTGAAGCAGCGACAGGAGAATTTATTTACTGGACAAGATATGAAGGTAAAATAAAATCTTTGTGTTTTCACTTAATTCAGCTAGAAACCTTTTTCTATTGAAGTTTTAGACGCAATGCTCCAAGAAGCTGTTAGTAGACTAAAAGAATGTGGAGGAGGCCGACTCAAATCCTGGACCTGCTCGTGGACTGCACACACACACACACACACACATATATATATATATATATATAGATAGATATTAGGCCTCTCATGCATTAACAGCAAGAATTAATTTATGTAATTAATTGTAATATTTTTAACGTAATTAGCACATGTGCTGCATGACAAGCCCCAGACATCCGTCATTTCTCCGTGATGACAGCGGGACGTGGAGCAGCATGATGGAAAAGATCAGCTGGCTGGTTCTATGGGTGGATTTGACAATAACCAGTATTAATGGAGCAACCATGGCTGTCACCTCCGTGGAGAATGTGGGTGTATTAACACAAACTCTTCCAGGGTCCCACACCCGCACAGATGGCACAAATTAGACCTTCTGTAGGTTTAGAATTGATAAATATTGAACTGATTATTACAGCTAAAGTGATCATCTAATGTAAAAAAGTGAAGAAAAACTTCTCAATGATATAATTTATCAGCAGGTGTTTACTTTGGGTGAAGCTGCTGTAGGACGTTTATCACAAACACCCTTCAATGATAAAAAGAAAAAGCTGTTTTTATCCTGATTTTATCAGTTTCTTCATCTATGTCGGCTGTTTAACTTCAGTCAACAGATCTGCTGGTTTTTGATTTTTATAATTAGTAAAAAAAAGTTTTATTAATTCTGAATTATGATCTAGAACATGGTGGAGATGACTTAGAACAGCATGTAGAAGTACATTACATGCTGCATTTACTGACCGTTGGACATCTGCAGTTCACCCAAGCGAATGTCAGTTAACAGTAAATATTTGTAGCATCGGCTCGTTCTGTTGATAAAATACATTAAAAACTGAGAAATTTCAGGCATATAAAACGAGTTGTGATTAATCATGATTGATTTGGAAGCTGTGATTAATCATGAGGAATTTGAAAGGTGTGATAAATCATGATTAATTAATTGGAAAGCTGTAAATTAATCCATTATTTGACAGTCCCAATATACAGAATATATTTCTGCTTTTCTTTTAATAAATCAAAGACTCAACATAAAAGCGAAAAAAAACTGAAGTTAATCCTGAACCAAGATAAGTTGCATTATTTTAGTTTGGGGAAAGTAGTGGTACTTTTATTATATTTTCCATGAAGTAGCAAAGATGGCAGTATTTGACCTGCAACTCTCTGAATCACTTGAGGACACACTGGAGATTGTGGGATGTTCAACATTTTTCTGAAATTGTTCCACAACTTTTAGAGCCAGTTTGTCTCAGATTGGTGAACCTCTGTCCATCTTTCCATCTGAGAGACTCTGAAATGCTCCTTTTATACCCAGTCCTGTTACCAACCTGCTGCCAATCTAAATGTGTTTTAGACTTTTACTGATGTGTTTCTGCCATCACATTAAAAATTAGCTCATATTTTCCAAGAAATTGTAAAACGGCTCAGTTTCAGCATCTGATATGTTGTTTATGCTTTTTTGGGTTGGGATTCTGTTTATATTTACATTTTAGTACATTTGGTTGTAATATGCTGCATTTCTCTATTTAAGGGTGGCCCAGTGATGGGGTCCAGGGGCTCCTCTGTGGTAGTGACGGCCTGGTATTAGTCAGGCCTGTGGAAGGACTGCTATGAAGACTCCTCAGCTGTGGGTAAATAAATGTGGGTAAAAGATGCTGAGCCATATCAGTGATACAAAGAGGAAGCTACAGGAGTTTTAAGCCTGGGGTGTGTGTTTGTGTGTCGTCAGCATCCATCCTCCTGAAAAACCTCTGCCAGAAACCACACGAAATTATTTAATGTAAATCAGAAGACAGCGTCTTTTCTCCGACTACTCGGCTGTGAGGACAGTAGTTTGTTTGCATCTATAAAGTTTAAGCTGCTTTGAGAGCAACATCAACTCACTGGTTTGTCTTTTATTTTCCTTTTGTGTGTCATCAGCTTCTCATGCGGGCGTATCAGATGTGGCTGCATATTGTTTATATAGAAACAAGCTGACTTCAGCTTTTTTACACAGGATCAAACCTTGTACAAGATGGCCTTTGTTGTGATTATTTAACAGCTGAAAGTTGTTTACAGTAAACATGATAAAAGGGCACTTTTACATGAACATAAAGAGCATCAGCTTCAGTTTCCAGAATCATTCTGTTTATGGTAAAAAAAAACTGGGTCATTCTCAGGTTTTATGCTCCAAATGTAAACCTTTTGGTGATTTAATCTGGTGCCCAAAATGAACATGAAAATAAACAATGTAAAAAAAAAAACTGCACTTTTTGTTAATTTTTTGTTGTTCTTTAAATATTCAAACATCGTATTTTTGGATCATGGAAAAAAAAAATCCCTGTTGTAGCTATAGATGAAGGCATCTCTGTAAAAGAATAAAGAATATAATTGTTTAAGTGGATAAATTCGTATTTATTTAACGTCATCAAAATAATCACTGGCATTTTGTCACCTAATACATACTGGATCAAAGTCAGGGACATACGTTTTACGACTTCTATCTCCATATTTGTGAAACAAATACTGTACAGCTCCAAACTAAATCTAAAAGTCTGGATTAAAACAAGAATGAAAGAGCTTCCCTGGTAAGGTTAAGTCGGGGGTCCTGGAGAAGAGGGTACGCTGGAAAGCTTGGTTGTGGAGGGAGAATTGTAGCCCTTCTCTCTGTGATGAATTAGGACTTAGAAGAATCAGACTGGTTCTTTAGTAGGCTTTTAAAATGTACCACAATCTTTTTGTAGTTGTAAAACTTACATGTATTTTCAGACTTGAATATTCCAGCTTGTTAAAGAGGCATTGTGTAAGAATTACTTCCATGTAACGTTGGAATCGTGGAATTGTGTGTCACATTCTAACGTATAGCGTCTCACAACAACAACAGTAGCCACCGTGTGTCAAAAAGCCTCGACAACACCGATAAAAGCACGTCACCCGATAGTTCATAGAGAGTTCACTCAAAGGAGGTTTGTGATTTCATAAATATTGCAAACTGCTTCCCATCAAACGGTCAGATATGGTTCCTCTGTGTTTAGAAGGAAGAACGGTTCTCACAGGGGGGACGGATCTTGAAGGGGAAACTGGCATTGACACAACACTGGTTTTATGTCCCAGTAAAACCAGCTTATAAAGCCTTTCCCACCAGCTGTTAGTCCGGCTTTACCGCGACCGAAAGCCGGCGTTTACCGTGACAATGACAGCGACTGAGACCATGTAAACGTGCACTTCTGTACCAATGAGGATGGTGTGTTTTAGAAGAAACTACTGTTATGCTGCCCATGGTAACCATGGTAACGAACAAAACCAAATAAAAAAAGTTAGCATTAGGCTCATTTTGGCAGAACCATTGACTTAATTGTCGATGAGAACGCTGCAACTTAAACATCCCTTTTAAAATCTTTCTTCTTCTTGAGCTCCTTCCAGGGAAGGCTAACCTAATGTTGATCCTCCTTTTTGTTTGGTTTGGTCACGCTGCCGTTTAAGTCCTCTTTTTCGCTTTCTTGACGATGGTGAAAACCATGCTGCTGCTGCATATGCGTGGTCCTGCATGTTTGTGAATAATTTAACTGATTTTCCAACTTGCAGGGGTAGTAAGCCTCTCATTTATCTTCTCCTCTCAATCACTGTGCGCTGGCTCGCAGGGATTCTGCGTTGGTGCTGTTTGTCCTCTGCTGGCCGCTGTAGTTTTAAGATGGCAGACCGTCATGATGCTGCTCTACCGGCTTACCTGTCATATCTATAAACAAATCTAAAAACTTCACTCATGAGAACGTGTCAGATTATTAGCGGAGGTCATAATGCACCAATGATAACACATATACACATGCAGACATCGATTTTAGCCAGTAGACGATAGAAAATGTTACACAATGTCCCTTTAATTTTTACTTGTTTGCAGATTTGTAAAACTTACATTTACCAACTTCAGGGAAATAATTTTCAAATGATTAAAACTTATTGGGATTTTCAGATTGTAAAATTGACTTGTGTTTTTAGACTTATACAATTTACTTTCTCTCTCCAGCTTTAAAAAATAACTTGTTTTCAGATTTAAAAAATTTACTTGTTTCCAGACTTTTAAATTTTCTAACTTAAAAAATGTCATTTAAAAGCTGTTAAAATAGCCTCTTTTTTTTTTTAACTTGAAATTTACTTTTAGTTTCTGACTTCTAGAATTAATATGTACTCGTGTATTTGTTGTCGTAGTTAAATATGGAGATACGAGTTAGAAAACTTATGTCCCTATCCTAGTTCCGTAATAAATGTGTAAACATGGTTTGTAGATAACATTTCATTATTTATCTACATAATGGATTTAAAACAGTTGTGTTTACTATTATTTTGACATTTTAGTCAAGGTCATGTAAAACTAAGTGTAACTGTTAGGATATGGTGGTGTAATGTTATCTTTCCCCCTCCCTGCTGGGAACATAAGGGATGCTTACTGGACAAAATTATCTAAAAGATAAGATGCGAAGAACACCAAACATCCACACTGCTGGTCTTTCACCACAACATCAGTTCCATTTCCAGCAGCGAGACGTTCTCAGTTTAATTCACCTCTAGGTGGAGGACCAGAATCCATCATGAGGTACCGAACGGTGGTGATGTATGTGGAGATCGGCTGCTTTGTGTCCTGCCTGTGTGGCTGGATCCTGGTATGTTCAACTCTTCCCACAGAGTACTGGAGGTTCTCACAGGTGGGCAGCACGGTGCTGACGACCTTCCATCACTACTCCAATCTGTGGAGGGACTGCATTACGGACAGCACAGGGGTGTCCGACTGTAAGGACTTCCCATCCATGCTTGCTCTGCCAGGTAAGGAACCCCGAACGATTTAAATTACCAACAATCCTTTAAGTAAATAAATGCTGAACAGAGTTAGGGACCGTGTGAAAATGATTTTTGAAAGGTGGGACACTTACAAGTTTAATTTAATAAAAAAAGCATCCTATTTTACCCCACTCATTTCCCATCAGTCTCTGATTAAACTTAGCTCTTGCAACAAGTTTTGTTGTGACAAATAATGTCCATTTAAATAAACTACATAATTTGAACCATTTAATAATGGAAATAAATAATTTGGACATTTAAAAAGAGGTGGGAAGATAATTGGTAAGCCATCATCGTATTAGACTGCTAGACTTGAAGCTAATTTAATAAAAGCACCTGTCTGGTGGTTGATTTTTGTTGTTTTCATAAAATGTAGAGATAGAGATCAAGGAAAAGTGAACTGAATTCAGAAGCTTTTTGAACAGGAATCTATTAAAGCTTTTGTTCTGGTCATCATTGGTACTTTTTAAAATTTAAATATGTAAAATACACCCCCCCTCAGAAAAAAATATGTTTTTCTGAACGACAAATATATAAAATATAAATATGTATAAATATATTGTTTTAATGCTGACCTCGACTCGGGACATTGTGAGGCGGTGGAATACTTCGAAGACCTCCTCAATCCCACCAACACGTCTTCCGATGAGGAAGCAGAGTCTGGGGTAGCTGGTGCTGGCTCTTCCATCGCTGGGGCTGAGGCCGCTGAGGTGGTTAAAAGGCTCCTCGGTGGCAAGGCCCCGGGGGTGGATGAGGTCCACCCAGAGTTCCTTAAGGCTCTGGATGCTGTAGGGCTGTCTTGGCTGACACGCCTCTGCAGCATCGCGTGGACATCGGGAACAGTTCCCCTGGACTGGCAGACTGGGGTGGTGGTCCCCCTCTTCAAAAGGGGGGACCGGAGGGTGTGCTCCAACTACAGGGTGATGTCACGCAGGCTCCGTCCATATTTTAAATACAGTCTAGGGCTGTGTCCGACTGTCCACCCTACTCCCTAACCGCTCGCTCACTACATAGGGCTGCACTACATAGTGACTCGTTCTTTTGGCGATTTAGACACGAAGCTGCCTATTTTTTCCTCGCCGCAAACAATGTGACCACCGTCGTCACCACGGCAACCACAACCCGCGTGGTTGTGGACGTCATTACAAATCCAATCCAAAGTTGTGTGTAAATATTTTTATATATATGTTATATTTTATTCTTTGTTTGCTTATAGGTAATTTCTCGCAGCTAAATTTTTTCTCCTCCTTGCGCCATGTTGAGCTTCTGCCCGCAATGCATTGTGGTCTATATTGACCCATCTAGTGACCATCAATGCTCACTACTTTTCAAGATGCATTGTGGGTAATTTTGAGTGCCCTACTTTTTCTGTCTGGATATTGGGACACTCAAAATGGCGTGACCCATATATAGGGCCCTATGCAGGGCGTAGGGTGCACATTTGGACACAGCCTATACCTGTCTGACCCAAGAAAAAAATGGGTAGACATTTTTAAAAAAAAAAAATCTTAAGTTTTTATTTAGCCCTTTGCATATGTATCATAAATGATACATATAATTTCTAAGACCTTTTGCATCACTTTGTGGTAAAATACTCATACTTACCTTCTGCCTCCTGATGAAGACCAGGAGCTAGAAGACTACACTACAATAATTTTGACATATTACACGGTGATATTTAAAAAATATACCAAAAATAATTTTGTTAACTATTTTTTGACTTTTTTTTTAAACGTCAAATGAAAGACTTCAAGTTAAAGAAAATTGACTTTCCTCCCCACTTTTTAAAATCTGGCTTTAAAGGGTTAAGTAAATGCACAAATAAATAAATAAATAAATATTTGCATTTATGTACTGTTCATTACTGTCATATCAAATGGTGTCCACCAGGGGACAGAAGACAAGCATCAGATTAAATACATAGTTTCATATATTACCAAATATCATGATATCATTTTCACCTTTATATTAGCTGTAAAGAGTTAAATTATAATGTGAATAAACATACAAACCAGGCATTTTCTCACAGTACACAGCATGAACTTTATCACTTTCACACTGTAAAGCAGTTGTTGGTTAAAATGAGGTTTCCTGCAGATTCCCCCGACTCATCATGGTGGACATCATTTCTCATAATCGTAGAAGTAGGAAATAGTTTGTAAATTTCATAAACCAAAGATTTTTTTTAAAATATCTCATATATTTTTTTCTGCAAAATTATCTTGTTAATTCAGAAAAACAGCTTCCCTTTAAAAAAAAGAAAAAAGTGAATGTAATACGCACATGTGCACAAAAGCAAAGTAAAGTAAGATAATGAATTTATTCTGTAGCTTTTCTGTTTTTCCAGCGTTCCTTCATGCCTGCAGGGCGCTTGCGATCTGTGCCATCATCAGCGGCTTCTTTGGCGGCGTCCTCACCCTCATCGGGATGAAATGCACTAAAATTGGCGGAACAGAGATTATCAATGCAAGGGTGACATTCGCTGGTGGTGTAACTTACCTGGCTTCAGGTAAGTATTATTATTATTATTAGTGTCTTAGTATTATTTAAGACTATTCAAACTTTAAATAAATATGTAAACAATATTTATAAATCAATATTTTCCGGTAGGATTTTGTGGTATGATCACTTACTCTTGGTGGGCCAACAAACTCGTGTCAGAATTTGTGGATCCAAACTTCAAGGAGCAGAAGTGAGTTCTTATTGTCACTTTATGAATATTTAAACATAGAAATGAATAAGAGTGCATGAGAAACTGTTTATATACCTTGATGTTTCCTGTTTAGATTTGAACTTGGAGCTGCGGTTTTCATTGGTTGGGGAGGCGCCATCCTTCTCATCTCTGGAGGGGCGGTGCTCATGTACTTCTCTGGAAAAGAAGGTCTACAATCTGGGTAAACTAAAAAAAAAAAAAAATCCTCCTTAAATTATAATCCATTTATTAAATATATTTCAGACCATGACAGGTGTATTGTTTATACCTACATCAGCCCAGCAAGAAGACCTGGGAGACGGGTTTCTTACGTCACGGCCCGTACCAGACGGACATACACGCAGCCGCCGTTGTATTACTCAGGCAGGAAGAGCCGAACACCCGGAGCAACGGGGCAGCTCAGTCGAAGCTTCAGCCGGGACACGTTCGTCTGAGCCGGACACGATCAAGCTGAGAGAGAAGCATAGAGTGGTTTTAGAAAATGTTTCCCCCCAGATCAAGACATTTAGTATGAAACTGAAGCTAGCTGTGGCTAGCTTAGCATAAACTCAAGAAACAATCAAACAGCTAATCTGGTTTTATATTATTACCTTGCAAAGTAGCTGGGTCCACATGAGGTTTATGAGATCACAATGATGGGAAAACACATCTTTCCAAGCTCCAAGCTGAGAGCATATGGTAGAGATCCAAAAGTAGAAGAGTCAAAGGCCCACACTGCTAGCTACAGGTTGCAGGGATTTTTACTCTAAACTACATAAATATCAAGTGCCCCAATTCCAATACATAAATATATGGTTATTAATAAAAATACATTATTAATTAAAAATAAATATTAAAATAACTGAATATATTTATAAAAGATTACTTCAATGTTAATAAAATTGTTAATACAGACCTGTTTCCACTGATCTTTAGTCCAGTTCTTGTGTCATGTGACCTACCTCATGCTTTTCTCCGTTTCCGTCCTTAAGAGCCACGTTTCCATGGAGACCATTTCTGATGAGGAAACAGTAGATGGATCAGCTGAAGTTCCTGGTTCAGGTCTTTGCTGGATTTCAGATCCTGTTCATCTGCTGTAGATAGTTTTTAGTCCCGACTCTTCTTCTGTCCTCCACGTGTCCAGTTTCTGGCTCCACGCTGAGATAATCCAGGTTTCCAGCTACCAGCTGTTTGGGAATCACCTTGTTGCTGCTGAAAACCTGTTTTCTGTCAGACTGTCTGATGTTTGCTGGTTTTTAATAGAAATGGGAACAAATTATATGTGTGACAACAGACTGTAACAATAAGCCTAAAGATCCAGTTTAAACTGGTTCTTTGAGTTCGCTGCGTTGTTTATAAAAATAAATTAAAAATATTTGACAGGACTTTAAATAAATTTAAAAAACATTAAATGTCCCAAGAAAAACTTTGACAGATCTTCAGACAGTGTAGGACTCTTATTTCCGGCTGCTTGGAGGCAGAATCTGAGAAATGAGGGCTGGATCAGGACTTTCTCCTCACATTAGAGTCACTATTCATTTAATTCTATTTCTGCAAACTGATCTATAGAGAAAAAAAGGCCAAAATGACTTTTTGTTATACTTTGTCTGACTTTAGTACAGTTGACATGGTCAATAATGTGAATTCTCTTATTAAATCAGAGGTTAGAGGCAGAAATTGACGTTATTTCAAGCTTGTGTTTGACAAATAAATCTTTTATTGCTCATATAAATACTTTTATACAACATCACACAGAAATATAAAATTAGATGTATAAAATTTGACATACAATTTAACAAAAAGGTGTAAAAAACTAGAAAAAGAATCACGTGAAAACATCTGAGGCAAACGAAGCGTTGGCACGCGACATGAAGTGAAGCTGTAAAGAAAAACTGATTTCATGTGTTTCTAACATGTTTTTCGACATCTTTTCTCTACTAAAATCTGAGCAGCTCTCCCTGTCGTATTGCTTTCCTTTATAAGTAAAATATGGCTCTTTGGGATTTTTATTGGAGGTGTTTGTGTACGCTACGTTGCTGTTACAGATATTTACTGTTTATGAGTCACTGATGTCACCGAGAGACAACAGGCTGCTCTTCAGGGTGCTTCCTGTTCCAGCTTCAGTCAGACCTGCTGCAGAAAGACGAGCCGTGATTATTACAGCTTTTCAGACCAGAACCTTCTCACATCTTCATACACCGACCTGATTTAGGAGCCTTTCCTGTGGAGGTTCCCCAGATGCTGGTGCTGGGTGAGTCCAGGCTCTTTCTCGTGGACCCAGAACCGTGGACAGGTGCTGGTCTAGATGCTTCCTGTCTGTCCTCTAAGGAGGAGACCACCCACTCGCTGCTGTCCTCGAGATCTGTGTACTGTCACCACAAACACAAATGTTATATCTGTCTGTAAAGTGTTCTTTTTAATTTATATCATGATATCTATATATATATGAAATGTAAGTAGTAAATTTAATATACTGAAGATCAAGATATCTATAAAGATAAAAAATCTAAATAAAAAATAAATAAAAGATAAAATTACATAGATTATTTCTCATCTAATTTAATTTCTATATTCTAAGCCTGAAATGAAATTGATCAGCAGGAACTGCCCGGCTGCAGCCACTCTGCTATCTGCAGACACACACACCACTGTAGTGGTGTGTAGCTTCTCCATGTCTGGTTCTGACTCTGAGAACTGATAAAAAACTGGAACCAGATGACCTGAGGGTTCTGGTAGGTTCATACTGGGTCAAGAGGTCACTGATGTATTTTGGTCCTAAACCATTCAGATCTTTATAGACCAGCAGCAGTGTAGCAGATGTAGCCTGGCTATTCTCTGACGGACCGGCAGCCAGTGTAAAGACCTCAGAGCTGGACTGATGTGGTCCACTTTCTTGGTCTTAGTGAGGACTGGAGCAGCAGAGTTCTGGATCAGCTGCAGGTGTCTAATTGATTTATTAGGTAGAACCTGTAAAAACACTGTTACAATAATCAAGCCGACTAAAGATGGAAGCTGGACTAGTTTTTCCAGGTCCTGCTGAGACATCACATCTTTTACCCTTCATATGTTCTTAAGGTGATAGTAGGCTGATTTTGTAATTCCCTTAATGCGTTTCTTAAAGTTAAGATCTGAGTCCATCAATACACCCAGATTTCTGGTCTGGTTGGTGGTTTTTAGGTGTATAGACTGAAGCTCTGTGGTGACCTTTAAACATTTCTTTTTGGCTCCAAAAACCAACACCTCAGTTTAGTTTTTGTTTAATGGCTGGATGTGTCTAAACTTTCTTCAGTTAATCTCCTCAATGCATTTACTAAGAGCCTGTACGGGGCCTCGGTCTCCTGGTGACATTGTCATATAAACCTGTGTGTCATCTGCGTAGCTATGGTAACTAATTTTGTTTTTCTTTATGACGTTTACAGTTTACTGTAATGTTGCAAGTGGCTGTAAGGTAGTTTAAACACGTATTGTAACGTGTTATTAGCATCCAGCTCAAACTGAGTGACATTGAACATGTAGTGTTTTTTAATCATATAGTTTCATTTTCTTTCATTCTCTTTTTTCTCTGCCTGGATTTTTGTATTTGTAGTGTAACCATAGAAAACAAGTGGCAAGACATTTTTATTTACTTGATGAAGGGGTCATACCCACCAGGGACAAATAAGGGGCAAAAGCAAAGCCTAAGAAAATACAGATTTACTGGGGGAAAAATGATTGATAGGGCTGTTTTTGTATTAATATTTAACTGATTTCATAAAGATGGAGAACTATTCTTTGGCAGTTCAAGTGGCCGAAGAGTGATTAAGACTAAAGCCTGGTACACATAAAGATTTATTTTTAATCTGATGAGATTTCTCATCTGGTCGAGACCTCACACGTGAAGATAAAAAAAATCTGGCATTTAACGGTTCTGATCGTACTGTGTGTGGTGGCTCCGCTGATCTATTCACAGAACAACACACACATAACGATGCCGTCCTGCAACCGACCTAGAATCTAGTCCTCCGAGCCAGAAATCTGTTGGGATGAAACGTGATCTAACAAAAAACCAAGAAGAAGAATCATAGCAACAACCAGAAAACACATCATCCAGTGTGGGAGAGGACATACAGGACGGTGGAATGATGGTGGTCTTGGGACTATTGTTAACAGAAGAATCCAGAACTGAAAAAAATAACAGACTGGAGACGACGTGAACGCGGACTTTATTTACTTCCTTGTTCTCCAGTCAGCTCGCTTTCTGATTGGCTACAGTCCGTACCACGTTACCATCCACGCAGTCACAACTCAGGAGTCATCGGCGTTCCCCACGCGTGAAGATTTTTGGTCGTAAATATTGAAGATGTTGAATATTTTTTGATTGTCGGCCATGGCCCGTTTCGGAGCCCATTATCAGCCCAAAGGTTAATTTTATAGGAAAAAGGACGTGTCCTCTGGGGGGCGCCCTGGCCGGGTGTTGGGGGCGTGGGCCTGGGGTTCCCTTCCTTTGCCTCGCCCCCCTCCCACTCAGAAAGAGGAAAGTGGCCCCTTGGGCTGGTGGCTGGCCCCTGGGGGGGTTCGTGGCGTGCCTGGGTTGGGGTGCCTGCTCCGGGCCTGTGACGCCCTTCGGGGCCGGCGGGGGACGGGGGCGCCCTAAGCCACTGGCGGGTCGTCTTCCAGGGGGGAGGCTTACTCCCCTCTGGACCTACATCTCCTGACCCCTCCCCTCCCCCACTCTTCACTACATACACAGGTAGGGCTGTGGGAGGTGTGCTTGTTGCGCTGGGCGGGGCAGGGGGGTCATCATAGTGGCCCCGTTGCTTCGCCGAGCGGCAGCATGCCTCCCAGCTTTTAATTCCACTTAGTCACTGAGCACAAATAACATTTGCAACATACAAACACGTTTTGGGGGGTGGAACATGCGAGGTCAGGTGGGTGGGACTGCTCAGGTGGCCCCGCCCCCTCCTCAATGCAGTTACTGCCCCCCAATTTTAACCCTCTTTTTTTAATTGCAAACAGCACATAATATATTCCATCACTAGTGGGGGAGGGAGGGGGGATGGGGTCTTCAAGCGCCCCTGTCTCCATGGATGGCCCGGGGGCGGGGCGGGCCGGGTGGCCTGTCGCGTTGGCCCGGGGCGTAGGCGGGCTGTCCCGGGGGGTTTTGGCTGCTGGCCCTGGGGGGAAGGTGCTGTTTTGGGGGTGGGGAGTGGGGGGTGGGGGCGGGGTGGGGGGGTGGGGGCCTGGCTCGTGTCTCCTCGCCTCCTGGCTGGGGCTGTCCCCCCGCGGCGTGGGGTGGCGGGAGGATGGTGGTGGGGGGATGGTGTTTGTGTGTGTGTGTGTGTTGGGGGGGGGGGGGGGGGGGGGGGGGGGAGAGGGGTGTGGGTGTGGGGGGATGGGTGGTGGAGGGATGGTGTGTGGGAGGGTGGGGTGTGTGGAGGTGGATGCGTGGTGTGTGGGAGGGGGGGTGGTGTGGGTGTGGGAGTATGAATGGTGGAGGGATGATGTATGTGTGGGAGGATGGGGTATGTGTGGGAGAATGTATGGTGCAGGGATGGGGGAGTGTGTGGGAGGATGGATGGTGGAAGGATGGTGTGTGTGCGGGAGGATGGATGGTGTATGGGAGGGAGGATGGTGTGTGTGTGGGGGAGTGGTGTATGTTTGGGAGAGTGGGTGATGGAGGGGTGGTGTGTGTGTGTGGGAGGATGGGGTACGTGAAGGTGGATGTTTGGTGTAGGAGAGGGAGGACGGTGTATGTGTAGGAGAATGATGTATGTGTGGGAGGATGGGTAGTGGAAGGATGGTGTGTGTGTGTGTGTGTGGGAGGTGTGAAGGTGGATGAATGGTGTATGAGAGGGAGGATGGTGTATGTGTGGGAGGATGAGTGGTGGAGGGATGATGTGTGTGTGGGAGGATGGGGTAGGTGTGGGAGAGTGTATGGTGGAAGGATGGTGAGTGTGTGGGAGGAAGGATGGTGTGTGTGTGGAAGGATGGATGGTGGAAGGATGGTGTGTGTGTGTGGGAGGACAGAGTATGTGAGGGTTGAATGGTGTATGCATGGGAGGATGAATGGAGGAGTGGAAGGAGAGTGTGTGTGTTTGTGTGTGTGTGTGTTGGTCTGGGGGGGGGCAGGACTGGTTCTAGGGGTGTGCGGCTGGGTGCTGGGGTGTGGGGCTGGCCTCTGGTGGTGGCCGTCTGGGCGGGCCGGGTCCCCCCGGGTGGCGTGCTGGCCCTCGGCCTGTGGGGGGGGGGGGGGGGGTGTCCCTGCGCTCCTGGGCCCGGGCCCTCTGCCCCGTCTGTCCCGGGCGGCCGGTGCCCGGGGGGGTCGGGGACTGCTGGCCTTGGCCCGCCGGGGCCGGTGCCCTGTGTCCGCGGGGCGGCTCCTGCTGGGGTCTCCTGCTGCTGCTTTCCTGGGCGGGCGAGTGGTCGTCTCTGTGGACCGGTCGGGATCTGTTGCCTGCGGGGGGGCTGGTGGCCTGGGTCTCGGGACCGCTGGCCTGACTCTGGCCTCTGTTCAAGTGAGGTGGCATCTGCATGATCACTCTGCATGGTCACTCCTTCCCGAACGTCTCCACACAGTCTTTGCGTCGCCGTGTGGCCGAGTTCTCCAACACATCCACACAGGTTTCTCTGCGCGTGTTCTTGAATACAGCAGTTTCACTTATATCTATTATCATATTTTTTTTTCTTTTTTTTATTATTTCTGTTCTTATTATTATTATTACTCTTACTCTTATTATTATTATTGTTACTATTATCAACTAGTTGTGTAATGACCTACTGGCTAGGATGATCTTAGCTATATATGTTGTAAGTAGTATGGATTACATGGTCTTCTGTATGATGTTTCAAGTCCCCACCCGCACTCCCCACACCCTTTCTGTCCCTCTCTCTCCCCTCCCTCTTCTCTCTACTTTCTTTTCTATCTCTCTCTCTCTCTGTCCCCTCCGGTCGAGTCCAGCATTAAGAGTCTGATTTAATAAAGTTTCTCATGTCATCAAGAGGGACTTTATACATGTAGTATAAATCCCTGCTTGATAGAGTAAAATTGCCCAGCACCAGACAGCAGCCAGACAATCATTCTGTTTGCAACGATGCTGGACAAGACAGGTTAATAATAAAAAAAAAAAAAAAAAAAAAATTTATAGGAAAATCTTATAAGACTCAAGATAATTGGGCGTTTGCCGTCCTTGGTCTGGAAAGGTTCAAATCGGGACAAAAACAGTCGATAATCTTTGTGTGTGTACCAGGACTAAGGAGAATTTCATGCCTCACCAATCAGAGGAAACACTGGACCCATTAAAACATGAGCTGCCATGTGTTCATGGTTCTACTGGTAAGGCATGACGATGGACATAGAGAAATGGGTAAATAGTAATTCATTCATCCATAAATAGAAATGTGCATTATTGTGCGAACATACATGCTTATTTTTTATTTCTACTTGTTATTTTAAGATATCTGAATGTGGCTGGACCACCACTGGATGCAGTGAAAACTTGCATTGCATTAAGATCCCATCTCTTATAATGAACTGTTTTTTAATAATGAGCTGCAATTTACTATTCAGTCTAATATTATTTTATATTACAGATAGGTATCTGCTGTCTGGGACCTCACTGGTCTTCTGGGCATCAATACATATTGAGAGTCACCGACTATAAAAGGTCAAAGTCTGCAGTGGAAGTTGCAAAAAAAAAAAAAAAAAACTATAATTCATAATAATAAAAAAAAAAAAATGAAAATATAAAAATATAAATATGATATTAAGTATGTATTAAAAAGCTTAAAATAAGATTTTCCCAGTCAAAGCTGCTGCAGGAGGTCCCTTACCAGGAGATCCTGAACCTCGTCCTTCCTCTCGGCTAAGATGCTGACGCCCCCTGCTGGTTTCTTCACCACTCGCTCTGCAAACTGCTTCTCCATCTTTCTGGCCAAGTCATTAATTTTGTTCTCTAAAATAAAAAGAGAGGAGCTCAAACTGGGGGAACTGGTGAGAACATGGAGAGCTCAGACACGGTGAGGAACCAACCTTTGCCGTAGGTTCTCTTTTCCACATTTCCATTCAGGTCTTTGTGACCCTGAAGCTGTTTTGGATCGATCTCCTGCAGCTCGCTGATGTCTGACCACTCATCCTCGTCTTCGTCGCTCTCCATCTTAGTGACTGCCGTCCTGGTCGTGCCTCCCACTGAGGTTTCAGAGGTGGAGGACTGTCTGACTGCAGCCTGCCTGGTCAGAACCGGACCGGTGTGGTGAGCTCTGACTTGGACCGGAGTCGCCTGGTTAAACCTGGACTTTGCTGACTTGCCCGTCAGCTGCTTCAGGGGCTCCTCCTCCTCCTCTGTGTCTTCCTCCTCAGATTCCTCCTCTGAGCTGAAGGGAGGAGTCCTGAAGAAAACCACACATGTACGGCTTTAAATTATTACCCTTTTTCTTTAAAAATGCCCAAAACACGTCAGGACGAGTCCTGCTTTGCATGTGGTGGCTGACAGGCATCCTGGTCAAACCACTGCAGACATCAGTAAATAACTTCATAAACCCTGATCAACGTAAGCTGATGCTTTTATTTTACATCTTCCCTCATGTTAATAAAACATGTCGGCCCAGGATTTCATCCTAGTTGTTGCACCACAGCTTTGTGGCCTGTGCAGGACGTGATGATCTCCATTTCTCTTAACAGAACAGAGCATGACACACTTTTTTCAGCGTCTGGTGGTGGAGAAGAAAACATTCTGCCATTTGCAGTTGGATCTGGGGAGTCTGTGCTTCTATACATATTCAGCCTCTTTTATAAAATTCAAATCTGGATCCTGCAGTTCTGTCAATCTGGAAATGAGTTTTCTTTCAAAGTCGCTGGAGAAAGTCTTCATCCAGCTTCAGACATGGTCTAAAAGATGTTTCTCAAACTGGTTTTAAAGCTCTCCACACACAACCTGCACTTTTAGTTTTTAATAACGTTTCTATCTTTACGGACCCTGCAGAATCAGATATTTTAGTTCTTTTTAGGAAGATTTAAGCGCTGCTTTTCTCAGCATTTCAGTTCTCGACTTGAATAGTGTTTAAATAATGTCTTATTAATAGAAGCTTCTCTGTTAAAGCATTTTTTTTTTTGCTATTTCTGGTCCACCTGTTTTCTTTTCTTGTAGTTTTACATAGACTATATTTCCTGTATTTCTCAGGAACGGTAGTTACACACTACTGCTCCCACCGGTACATTCATTTTACATCATTTTAGCCTCATAATCTGACAGCTGAGGCTGGAAACACGTCTGCATGCTGACTGGGATTAAAAGCTCCAGCTGCTACATGAAGTTTTACATAAAAAATAAAAAACAAGAGGATCAAAAATAGCAAATAGTGGAGTTTTAAAGGTCACATACATTTTTTCAACAATCTCATATGGCTTTTACAACAACTGTGTTTTCAAAGTGTATTTCCCCAAATTCAGCCTTGGTCCTTAATCTCAGCCATTTCATTGTGTCTCTATTGAGCTCTACTGAGAACGGACTGTTTCTGAACCTTTAAATGTTCATGAGTGGTACCTGTCCACGCCCCGGATCCGGCTTTCACTGGTGCCAGCTTGGTGACTTTAAAGGGCAGACTCAGCTAGCCGGCGGGCGGATCAATGACAATATTTACTACCGGGAGCAGTGGTTATTTCCCTTCGTGAGGTAACAGAGGGAAAGATCTCAGACTCACCGGTTTGAGCACACATTCACTAAAAATTGGAGCAAGCGAGAGGAGACTGATTTCTCATATATGGGCCCCACACAGGATACTAGGACACACATGACTGTTAGAAAACCTTTAGAAAGTGAATTTTGCATAATATGTGACCTTTACGGGTTAACTATTACTATTATAAACACAGCAGAAGAGCTCGTGTATATCGATATTTTCCATCTTAAAAAGTCTTACTGAATCATGTTGTACTAATTTATTCGAAGCCAGAGGGAGAAAATCTTCTTACCTATTTCTGACCCTGAAAACTGTCTTGGAGTTGGGCGTGGACGTCTTGGGTTGGATGGTGGTTCTGGACCTGGGTGCTGGCTGCGGGGTTTTGGGCTGTTTGATGGCAGGTCCAGATGCAGCCTGGCTGGCCCTGGAGGGCAGGCTGCTGGACCTCGGCCGGATCTGGAACGCTGTACAGAGACGATATGAAAACAATGAGATCAGACACCAACTTCAGTAAATCAGCTTTAACAGATTAAAGCGGTGGTGAGAATAACTAGTTAACTAGTGGTGTGTGGGACAGATTTGGAGATTTAAAGATGAGGTCATGTGTTAAGAGGCTTTCTGATGACTCAGTTGAAAGCACCTTGTTTGGATCTGGTCTGTGGTTCTGGAGCCAGATCGCTGCTTCTCGGCCCACCCAGCTTCTCCTCCACCATGCTGACTATCTCCTCCCGATGACGCCAGTAATCGGGCATCGTCTTGGCGACGCTCTCCCTCTTCGACTGCACCTTGGCCAGGACAGAGTTGAACTCGGTCTTCTTCAGGCCGCTCTGGTCCTGGGAAGCAGTGATGGGAATAAAATCAACGTTCATGCAGCGACGGAGCAGAGGAGGATCTTTGTTTTGTTGGAACGTACAGATTTGACCCCCAGACTCTCCAGCTTCTTGATGACAGAGTGTTCGATGTTTGGCCGCATCTCCTTCTTGATGTTGGGGTTTTTCTTCAGAGTGCTGCTGTCAGTCCTCGGTTTCCTCTCGGGTTCAGGCTTCTTCTGCACAGGCCTCCTCTCAGAGATGCTGCTGGAGTCTGGAAAAGAAACCCCACTCAGTCATAAACAAACTAAATAAATGACAGGCAGACACAGAGGTGAGCATGCATCTAGAAACCTCCACAGGAAGCCACAGACTCAGTCGGTAAATGGACGTTACTGCAGTTTGGAGGAAGAGGAGGGGAATACCTGCAAGTTGTTTTTATTTTACCCCTTAAAAAAAAAACTAAAACACACCAAACAAAACAAGTAGCAGCGAGACGATGGATCATGACTAGAAATGTCGACAAAAACAAAAAGATGTACATTAATGTGAAAAATGAAGCACTTCCTTTTCCAAATCCTAAAGTTTCAAGTGTCACAACAAATAGATAAAAATCGAAGTTGTAGTTTAGTAAATACAACCTGAGATGAACAACATTTTTTTATTTCTATTTTAATTCTGCTTATTTAATCCCAAGCTGGGAAATTCTTTCTCTGTATTTAACCCATCCTGGTTGCTGGGAGCAGTGGGCTGCCAGATTCCAACGCCCGGGGAGGGCCTTGCTCATGGGCCCACGGTGGTTTACCTCAGTTGCTAGGCCGGGGGACTTGAACCCAGGTCCCCAGACCCAAGCCCACCTCTGTAACCACTAGGCTACCACCCCCAACATGTGACATATTACACGTCCAAATGCAGACGCAGTGTGTGAAAAATCCTGTTAATCAGCAGCTAACAGAACCTTCTTCAGCAGATTTTTCTGGATCACGTCATCAGTCTCAGTCACGGCATCTCAGTCAGGTTGAGGTCTGGACTTTGACTGGACCAGGTCAACGCCTTGGTTCTGGTGTAGACCTGCTGCATGAGACAGGTTTAGCTTTAGCTGTTGGACTGACTCCAGAAGACGTTCATGGTCCACTCAACGGCTGCAGGACAAGCCCAGATCATCATCCTTTACCACAGCGCTCTCAGCTGCTATGAGGTGTTTGGTTTTTTGTGCATTCTGACCAAACATGTCCACTCTGGTCTGGTCTGTCCAGAGGACATTGTTCCAGAAGTCTGGCAGTTTGTTCAAATGCAGCTTTGCCAAACTCCTGCAACCTTCCCAACAAGCCATACTGGTTCAGTCTTCTTCTAACTGGACTGTCATGAACTTTAACATTTACCTGCTAACCGAGGCTTGGAGGTTCTGGGATGGAGGTCTGGGGTTTGACCTCGGGCTGAATTTGCTGGGACGTCCATGCCCGGGAAGATTGCCAGCTGTCTTGTGAATAATCTTTCTGAATGATGGACTCCAGATAGTTTGGAAATGACTTTATAACCCTTCTCAGACTGAGGAATAGCTGTTTTCTAAGAATATTGCTGATGTCTTTCCTTCTTGGCATTGTGTTAACACACCTGATAGCTGCAGGGCTGCAAACTGACCAACCTTCCAAAAGAATGACGTAAAAAGTTTCACGTTTTTGTTCATTTAAGGTTGCATTTATCTGACTTTGACCTTGAATGAAGCATGATTGCTTTAATTTGTCTTCATACATAAAACCTTACACCTGAAAGACGGCAAAAAAAAAACACATCAGTCTGAAAAATCTCTCAAATTAAAATGAACTTTGCTTTTCACAAAAAATCAACACAGTGAGGGGAAAAGGTTGCTCAGAGCAGACCGATGCATCCATGCAGCATGCAGCCGACCGGCTCGGATGAGTTCAGCTTCTTTACCTTTCTCCTCTTCTGACAACTCCTGTATAGGATCCAGCTTTAAAGCAGAGACTGGTTCCTCTAATTGGACAGCACGTGAGGTGAGCAGTCATTGGTTGTCAGGGAGTCAGATAAAACAGGTGTTAAAAGGGGACAAGGATGTGGTGACACTAATGCTTTTTCTCAGAAATGCTTTTGGGTGAATCCTTCATGCAGAGAAGCACATGCTCAACCTCCACCAGTGACGAGGTTTTATACTTTCATGACCTTTAACTCACCGAGTACAACTTTCTTTTGTTTCAGCTCCTGTACCGGTGCACTGACAGCCACTGAAAAACAAGAAGCAACAGAAATATAAGACCGTTTCAAAGCAGAATCCGGCTCCAGCTGTAGGATCGGTGGACACTCAAAGAGCAGCGAGCATACCTGGAACTTCCACTACTTTGGTGGGTGGATTGGAGGAGATACTTTTTATCTGTGGAAGAACACAGTAACACATTTTTCCTCTTTAAACTGATTTCTCTTTACAATCTCAGTCATTTCACAGCTTAACTAACGCGGAGGATTTAGTTGGGGAAAAGCCTGAAAAACTTCCTGTGCTCTACAGCTCCTGCCAAATGTACAGTATCATGGTGTCAACACAAGCCTGGGAAGCAAATACAGGAAATCCTGAACAAGGGATAACGCTCCACCTCACTTCCCCCCCACATTATCGCACAGCGAGGAGATTACAGTGAGAGGAAAAGACCTGCTCCCTCTGAGTCTTGATGGTTTGCTCCTTCTCCTGCAGCCTCCTCTCCAGCTGCTGTAGCCTCTGGCTGCAATCCCGGTGCTCCGACACGGACGACTGCATCCTGCTCAGCTCGTTCCGCAACTGGAAGACAACAGAGGAGGAGGAGGAGGAGGAAGAATGATCCAGACTGAATCAGTTCAATGAAAGCTTGATGAATGCTGCAGACATGATGGAGATTTATAGCATGACAGCTTCGGATTATTTATACTGAAGATAATAATAATAATAATAATAATAATAATAATAATAATAATAATAATAACAATAACAATAATAGTAATAATAATAATAATAGTAATAATAATAATAATAATAGGAAAAATAATAATGATATTTACAATGATGATAATAGCCACTATCGCAAGTATGATCAGACTTGTAATAGTAACACTACTGACCTACTACCACATATAAGAAAAACAAAGAATGAGAGGTAAATAATAAAAAGAAAAAAACAAAGAAGATAAAAAAAGGAAAATAAAATCAAAATAAAATAAATACAAAAAAGAATAAAAATAAATACAAAGAAAAAAGGAAAATAATTAAGAAGAAAACAAAGAAAAATACAAGACAAAAATAGAAAATAAAAAAAACAAAAAGAAATTTTTTAAGGAAAAAAAAAGAAAACTTACATAGAAAAAAATAGTTTAAAAAACAACAAAAAAGAAGCAGAAAAATTAGAAAAATAAAGAAGCAAAAAGTAAAAAAAAAGTAGTAGAAGAAGATTTAAGGAAGACAAGAAACAAGTCTTACGAGCCTGTGATGGTGGCACCTCCAGCCACACATTTAAAGGCGGTAGCCCCCACCACACCATCACATTTCACTTATGTTAGTTTGAGTTAACACTATTTTGTTTATATTTGGTTTAAATTAGGTTGAAATGCTTTAGTTCTCTTTTGTTAGCGCGCACATTAGAGCACCAGTGTATTTTCAATTCTGTTCCAGTGCTGTGTATTTAACATTTATTCCTTTCTCTTAATGGTGCTGGGGGAGCCTTATGAACGCTTGGGAGCAGAAGTGAGCTCAACCGGTAGAAGCCAAGCAGCAGGAAGTACCGTGGGCCGAGACCAAGCCAGCTCCTTCCAGAGGGGAGATCCATGGCCTCCATATCTTTAAATATTTAGATTTGTTTGGATTTTGATTAGTTTGATTTCTTGTTTAATTTTTGGTAATTCCTTTTGTGAAGTAAAAAGTGAACTAACTGTTTTAGGTTTTGTCTCATTGTTTAATGTATTTGTTAATATTTGTTAACCCCTCATGTGTTAGACTGGTCTGATCAGTCAGTATATAAGTGCCCCTTTGTTTCATGTTTCTTGCATCAGTTTGGTTTCGTTTGAGTTACGTGTTAAATAGTTAGTTTGAAGTTTTCTGTCTTATTGTTATACTTTGTTTAGTTTTGTTCATTTGACCTCTTAAGCGCCCAAATAGTTTCGTGAGTATTTTTTTGAGTAAATAAAATCTGTTCCTTTTTAAAACCAACTGTGTCCCTGTTCTTCACCAGCTCAGTCCCTCACAAAGCCAAAAGAAATCACAGTAAACAAACGTGTACCTACAGACTAAGCCAGGTCACAAGTCAGGGGGGCTACATGCTAACAGGGGGCTACATGCTAACAGGAGGCTACATGTTAACAGGGGGCTACATGCTAACAGGGGGCTACATGTTAACAGGGGGCTACATGCTAACAGGGGGCTACATGCTAACAGGGGGCTACATGCTAACAGGGGGCTACATGCTAACAGGGGGCTACATGTTAACAGGGGGCTACATGTTAACAGGAGGCTACATGTTAACAGGGGGCTACATGCTAACAGGGGGCTACATGCTAACAGGAGGCTACATGTTAACAGGGGGCTACATGCTAACAGGGGGCTACATGTTAACAGGGGGCTACATGCTAACAGGGGGCTGCATGCTAACAGGGGGCTGCATGTTAACAGGGGGCTTCATGCTAACAGGGGGCTACATGTTAACAGGGGGCTACATGCTAACAGGGGGCTACATGCTAACAGGAGGCTACATGTTAACAGGGGGCTACATGCTAACAGGGGGCTACATGCTAACAGGAGGCTACATGCTAACAGGGGGCTACATGCTAACAGGGGGCTACATGCTAACAGGGGGCTACATGTTAACAGGGGGCTACATGTTAACAGGGGGCTACATGCTAACAGGAGGCTACATGTTAACAGGAGGCTACATGTTAACAGGGGGCTACATGCTAACAGGGGGCTACATGCTAACAGGAGGCTACATGTTAACAGGGGGCTACATGCTAACAGGGGGCTACATGCTAACAGGAGGCTACATGCTAACAGGGGGCTACATGCTAACAGGAGGCTACATGTTAACAGGGGGCTACATGCTAACAGGGGGCTACATGCTAACAGGGGGCTACATGCTAACAGGAGGCTACATATTAACAGGAGGCTACATGTTAACAGGGGGCTACATGCTAACAGGAGGCTACATGTTAACAGGGGGCTACATGCTAACAGGGGGCTGCATGTTAACAGGGGGCTTCATGCTAACAGGGGGCTACATGCTAACAGGCGGCTACATGCTAACAGGGGGCTACATGTTAACAGGGGGCTACATGCTAACAGGGGGCTACATGCTAACAGGCGGCTACATGCTAACAGCCTGGCCCAGGACAGACCGAACACCCCCAGTCCCACAGACCACAACACATGCAGGGCTTCTCCTGCGTCAGATGATGTGCTGAATGATGGAAAACTGACATTGTAATGCTTTAAAAAGGCGACGCGTGTCCTTTTCATCATGCATACCTGGTTCTTTTCAGTCTCGTGTTGGGTGTTAATGTCTTGCAGTCTAGATTCCCACTTTTTATCCTGAAAGAGAAGGTTTTATCATGTTAGAGGTAAAAATAAATTCAGGTTTTAGCCAAATGTCTCCTCTCGTTTCTGACCTGCTTCTTCATCTGGTGCTCCAGCTTTTGGACGGATTGGACATACATCTCCTTGTAGACGTCCACATCTTTCTCCGGCTGAGAGCTCACAGGACTGGCTGCTTTCTCACGCTTGGCTGTTTGATTCTGATTGACTTCCTGTGAATGAAAACACGTCAAACATCAGAGTTTTAAAGAACAAGAAAGGCTGCATTGAAAAGAAGAAGGTCTTGTTCGTACATTGAGAGCTTGAATGTTTCGGCTGTAAAGGAACTCCATCTCCCTGCGTATGCCGTCCCTGCTGTCCTCTAACTTCCTGTCCATTCGCGCCATCTCCTCCGCCTTGAACCGATCCAGCTCCCTCAGCAGGTCTTTCTGCATCGACTGCTGCTCCTTCTCCTGAGTTTGCACACATTAAAAATAACCTCTGTCAGCGACACCTGAGACTTTCCTTCAGTTTCTGAAAAAGAGTCTTAAGCAACGTTTACCAGTTAACAACCAGTCCTCAGAGACAGAGCTGACTGGTGGTCCCACCTGAACTACTTTGGTTTGCAAGGCCTGCTGCTGCTGAGCGATCTGCTCCTTCAGGCTGCTGATCTCCACTTTGAGGCTGTCAATCTGAGATTTCTTCTCGCTGTCAGACTGCAGCTCTGAAAGGTAAAACAAGGAAATGGTTATCCAGCTCTCCCCTGCATGAGGAACTTCTACCTCCAGGGATCAATCTGTCTGATCGACTCACGGATCTGATACTCGTCTGGGTGCCGACGCTGCATGTGATTCTGAAGAAACGAGGCATTCAGGAAGGATTTATCACAATGTTGACACTAGAAGAGAGAAAACACACATTTACGTTAATTCTTTCATTACTTTTAAAGCTGTTATACCCCAAACCAATGGCCAGCTGAGAGGACAACATCAGGACCTGGGGTCTCATTTATAAAACTGTGCGTAGGATTCTTACTAAAAGTGTACTTACGCCCAAAACCGGAAGTTGGCGTACGCCATAAAATATTCTGATTTATAAAACCGTGCGTACGCACAGGTGCAAGCAATTTCCCCTTTATAAATCACACTCGTCCTTGAAGTTTGCGCAGGTGAATTTGGCTCATGTTCCGCCCACTACACACCCACTTTCCACCATAAATGGTCAATGCAAAGTACCTCAGCGTGTATTAAAATGAGCCAGCTGATCCATGTTGTGATCCATGAACAATGGCAACCGCAGGGAAGCGAACCAAAAAACGCAACTTCACAGAGGCAGAAATCGATGCATTAGTGAGTGAGGTGGAGAGTCGAAAAATTATTTTGTTTGGTAGCCACAGTAGTGGCGTGACAAATAAGAGTAAGTGTCGTGAGTGGCAACACATAGTTACCTCAGTTAACTCTGTGAGCGGGACAGAGCCTTGGTGATCACTGGGGAGGAGAATGCGTTGGTGGGCAAATTGATTATATGTTGATAGGAGATTTATTTTTCTTAGCTTTCTATTTATTTGGAAGGTCCTTAGGCTGTGTGGTTATAGCTCACCTGTGCAGCATATAACACTGCTGCTATGAATCCTTCTTATACTTTAAAGTATATCTATTCTCTATCTATTAATATTTGATATTTAGGGAAATTAGATGTGGAAGAGTGTAGCAGGACGCATAGACAGCGGAGACGGGTTATGAACTCTTGCCGGGTTGAAGTCATGCACGCTGACCAGTGAGCCGAAATCACATCTGCGGTCATACAGCCAGAGCGCAAAATTAATTGGAGACATGGTGACAGGACCCCACGCTGCCACAAGAGGACTCTGGATGCAGTGTGTTGTTAATTCCCCACCTCTCCATCTGTGTCGCCAATTCCCCCAGCCTCCAAAACCAGCGTACGCATGGGTCAGAGCTGCCGTGAAAGACCGCACATTTTCACGTCAAGTTTGTTTTTTATAAATCACAACCTTTGCGTGAAAAGAGGCGTACGCCAGTTTCAGGCCCCATTTTGTGCGTACGCAACGGTTATAAATGAGACCCCTGGTCTTGTCAGTGTTGGTAATTTTGAAGCCTTTGAATGTTTCCACCAGATTCTGAGCCGAGCATCTGGATGTGGAGCTGAAATGGAGACTCAGACCAGCAACGTTTCTCCATCTTCTATTGTCCAATTTTGGTGAGTCTCTGTGAATCGGTATTTAACCCTTATGCCCTCCACGTGACTTTTTTGGTTGGTGATCATGAATTTTTGCAATAACTCTTCTTTTTTGACATTTGTTTTTAAATCCAGTGTCTTTTATTGTCAAATATGTGTTACCCTTTGGTGACTGTCAAAAATACCAGGATCCCCTGAGTCTGCCTACAACGGGTAATCCAGGGGGGCCCAAGTTTGGTCCTGGAGATCTACCATCCTGCAACTTTTAGATGCAACCCTTCTCCACTAAATGGACTAAATGTGAGTGCAGCTGCAGAAACTCAGGCACACGACCACCACACGTGGCTCACAGGGAAACTGTCCTAATACGGGAAGCCCCATATCAGGACCACTTCTGGCCCACACAACACTTGCCAGTGCCGTAACTGAGTCATAAGTGCCAGAAGTGGCCCGGATTCGGCCCATCATGTCTCCTGGTTGACTTGTGGTTGTGTTAACTTTTTGGCCAGGTCACTCTCAAAAAATAGATTTCTAATCTCAATGGAGGTTTTTATCCGTTTAAAGGAGAAAAAAATGGAATTAATTAGGGGAAAAAAGACATCAGCAACCACGTATATACTCGAAATAAATTTGATAATGACCAGTAAATGTAGACAATGATCTTTAGAATATTTTAGTGCATGTAGTGTCTAATCAGATTATTTCAGTAATCTGATTACTCCCAGATATCAGATTTTCTTGGTCATGTAAATGGACTCATTGTTTTATAAAAATGGTTATCTGAGAATGTCTTTACTATCCACAAAATACCTGCTATTGTTACATAAATATGCATAAATGAATTGATTTGGGATTGGGTTATTAGTGGTGATACCAGCCCTAACAGAGACAACCTGCATTATTCTGTACGGTGAAAAAATAATCAGAGTGGAAAGAAAACACGGAGGTGGCACATCACTTCGCAAGACATGCAGCTGTTTTACACGGTGGATAAGACGGCCTTTATTCATGTTATTCTGGACTTATTGATTTGTTTTTTGAGGCACAATTACATGCAGGAAATAAGAAAAAAATTCTATTAATATCAGAAATCGGCCCTGGTTTAAAAAATGAGGAAATTTTATTTTTAGGCCATTTCGTACAGCTCTAGGTGGAGAGTGGGTGTAATTGTACTGATCATGTCTTGCGGTGTGTTCTGCAGCATCATTTCTGTTTTATACCGACAGTTTACTTCTGAGGCTTAAAGCTCAGAAAAACAACAATCTGCAGCCAATTTAGTCTCTTTACATTTAAACTGGCTGCAAAAAAAGGTTTTAATGTGATAGTAAGCAACATAAAGCCGAGTGCAGCTCGATCAATCTATTAGTCACGTGTGAAAGGGATCCAGACAAAACCCAGGTCAACAGTCAGATTCCAGTCAGAGCATCGGCTGAGCTCAGGCATGCGTTTCCACACAGACTGACAGCGCGGGCGATGTTCATGTGCTCCCTGCAGCAAGCGTGACCATGCTCCCAAACAGCTAACAAACAGGCATGCTCCACACACATCACACGCTGCATTTAACGCCGCCACTCATCTTCTCCAGACTTCATTCAACATTAAACCGGCTGCCACTGATATCTTGTCACCGGCATACGGCAGCAAAAAGATTCAAACTACGTGACATGGAGAGGTGCGCCTAAAGGCTGGCTGAAATTAAATTACCACTTTGGAATAACTGTGGAAATTAGAGCTAAATTAAATTTAGCCAAGGAAGCAGGAGGTGTGTGTGTTCATGTCAGACTCACAGTGATGGAAACACACACACACGTGGCCTCTTTATGAATTATTAAGCTGTCTGTTAGCTGAGTTTCTAGCAGACACCTAGCAACCACATGCTGTCAAGACACGCTCCAACTGTTGCCGTGGCAACTGCTCAGCCAGGTCAGAGGCAGACAGACCGAGTTCACAGGGAGATTTCTGACTGCTAAAAATAGCCTGATGGACCATAAAAAGATAGTAAGAGAAATGCATGTTTTATGTTGTCAAAAACACACTCGGGTGACAAAACATAAATGGGAGGAGGTGGATTCAACCTTCGCTCTATCACTTCTACCATCACCAGTGTCTCAGGAGCGGTGGTGTGTAGCTCTGTGGGATAAAATGTGATAGATATTTTACCCTTTAGCTGATCTACGGAAGTTTTCTATCCCGTCCAGGAGGTTTACAATCCAGCCACTAAACGTAGTTTTATTCAGAGACTCTATCTGGTAAATCCACAATGATCCATGATAACAGCATTATTTATCACATTTCATCATAAAAACATCACCATCACTACTATGTTGCTAAGAGACCTCTATTTAGACCTGGACATGATGATGAAGCCACTTCCTGTCAGACTTTCCACCAATCAGAGAGCTTAGATTGACGGTAACGTCCAATCAGGAGCAGCCAAAGATCAACCAGTGAGCAGAAAGTTCTATGTGTGTGTGAAAAGAAGAAAAATAATGCTCCTCTATGGCTGGAATAAAGCCAAGAAGACGTTTCTGATGCACGGTGGCGCCACAAAGCAGCTGAGCTGGAGTTGGTTTAGTGAGGATAGCAGGTAAATAGTAGCAGGAATAACTGGAAATGAGGAAAAAGTGGAAACATGGAAATAGTTTCTGTTGTGTGTTTGTTTCAATAACAATATTTTTTCTCCTGAAAGCCAAAACTTGAGAGAACGATGAGATGAGAAAAGGTTTGGTCACTGTTGATCTGTGTGTTATTTCTACAAAGTTCTGTTAGTAATAAATTCTGCTTTCTTCTTCTGGTCGACCTTTATGCTGCTAAATCTATTCATACATTCATTTTACATCATTTTAGCCTCATAACCTGACAGCTGAGGCTGGAAACTTCATGTCTGATGCTGACTGGGATTAAAAGCTTCAGCTGCTACAGACTGGTTTGAATAAAAAAATAAAAAACGACTAGACCAGAATTACCAAAAAAAAAATGTCTTGGACTTTTAACAGTTAAAAGGAAAACAACTGACTGAAACAAATCTATGCAGTCGGCTCGGCAGCTTCAAATCCTACAAACAGCTTTGAATAGATCTTAGCAACAATAGAGTGGGGCCAGGAGGAGGAGAAAAGGAGGTGGGGGTGATGGAGTTGCTGAATGCAAATAATAACCCCCCCCACGGTGAGCACTTAGCCCATCAGAAGTACCTTCTGGCTGCTGATGATTCGTGGAGCAAGCAGGGACTGCTGGGTGCGAATCACCTTCTTCCTCTGCTTCAGCTCGGTGCTCAGCACCGTCACCTTCTCCTCCTGCTTCTTCTGCTGAGCCAGCAGCTGCTCGTGCTCCCTGCCGGCTGCCGACAACCGCTCCTCTGCTGCTCGCAGGTTGAGGCTGAGGAATTCCTGACAGTGGAGGAGCCACTCCACGGTGAGCTGAGCCAGCTGCAGGAGCTTGACCAGAGCCGGGTCCACGGGGCTCTGGCACCGCTGGCACCGCTCTCCATCCAAGCTGCAGAAGGTTACCATGCCGATGTGCTCCTGAAGGGCGTCCACGTCCAGTTGGCTCACTATGAGATCTATGTTCACAGCATTGATCCGCCGCCAGTCCACGCTCTCCCGGCGGGGGCGGAACTTGAAGGGGAGGACAGTAGAGACGCCGCTGGAAGGAGTCATGGCGTGGCCGTTTACGGAGTGCTGGCTGAGCGGTGAGTTCAGGAGGGAGGGGATCCCTGCAGATGAATGGGTCCCCTGGGTGTCACTGGTGTACGGGTAGTATACACCGTCGTGAAATGGCTGAAACACAAACCAAAGACAGGCTTTAGATCTAAAAACAGACACCGATCAATTCACATTAGCATGAAATGCCCCACATACACACATCACACAGTCAGAAGAAGGCAAGAGTGAAAAATAAGGCTGAGATGCCTCCAGATTCAGACTCCATCTACCTCTGCTGCAGCTGTCCTCATCCAGCCCTGCTCTCCTTACCATCTCACACCGATTCTGCCTTTAATCCGGGGAGTAGAAATCCTAGATCCGTCGTTCCTCTCCGGTTCCGCCTCCTTGCAGGCAGCTCAAAGCGACAACGGCGAGGCAGGGCGTCCGCCGCGTTACCATGGAGACAGCGACGGGCGTCCCTAGGGAGGTAAATGTTATCAAAACACAGCAGGCAATCAGCAAATGTGCGTCCCTATAGATCAGAATTACTGTGAGCTGTGTACACCTCGCCTCCACCAATAATAACTGCAGGAAAATAAATAAATAAATACAAATAAAGAGAAAAGAGACCGAATTTATCTGCATGAGAGTTCAGAGAACACCGTTTCTTTGCTAACCGCCGCTAATCTCAAGGCATCACGTTTCCGAAGCGATCATGTCGGCAGTTTTTTTTCCTGTTTTTTTTGTACCCACATTCATACTTCAACCTTAAGAACAGCAAACAAGCTTTAACTTGCCTTGACTTCAGTATCTGAGCCTCAACACCACGTCGACATACAAAAAAAACACCTCACAAAGCAGGCAGCTTGTCACCCAAACCCAAAGTCACCCAAACAAGCTAAAACCTCTTTAAGCCCTTCATGCAGCCGAGCTAACGGACACTTAACAGAAAACATTTAACAGAAAACTTTAAACATCTCTAACAACTGTTAAAGTTAAATATGGAGGTTTAAAAAGGACTTGTCCGTTAAATAAACTTACAATGTGAGTTTTTATTGTTGGTTTAGAGCCTTTTTAAAAGTTTTCCATCGACGGGACCCCAGGCGATTTGCGGGTGACGTAGCTGCTGGTCTCCACATTCCTAAATCCCTGAGAGGGAGAGAGAGGGAAAAAAGAGAAGAAGAAGAGGAGGCAGCAGCGAGGCCGCTCATTGGTTTAACTGGAGAAACTCGGCACTTCCGGATAAGACATTCAAAGTAAAACTTATGGAGCTGGAAAATGTCAAAAATAAAACATTGGCTTTTAAACGTACTCTTAAACAGTTTATTTACTACTTTATTACATATATAATAAATAAAAAATATAGCATTACGTATATATTGATATTTGCCCCCAAGTATTTATTTGAATTCTTTGTTCTTTTTTAAAGGGTAGTGCACCCAAAAATGTTTTTTAAAAGTTGTAAACAACACAGCATTACTTAATTGTGATGAAAACAACATATACTGTTGATAAAATTTGTATTTTTTCCCCATTTATTTTAAAAACAGGGTTTTGTGGGGAAAAAATGGTTCATGATGGCCTCTACAGGGTGAAACCAGGCTGTTTTTGTGACATAGAGGTGGAGTTTTGCAGAAAGTAGGGGGTGCAGTTAGACTTTAAAGTCATAATTTACATTCCACATTTTGTTCCATAATCTGGCTGAAATTAAACTAAACAAAATTTAAAAACTTTGTTTATTGGCAAAGGAAAATTGTAATGCTTTTCTACGTTTTTTTTTTTTTTTTTTTTTTTTTTATAAAAAAAATATTTATTTTATAAACATAGGCCTAAAAAAAGGCAAAAAATGAAGTTGACTTCTGCCAGATGTCATCTCATGTAAGGCAAGACAAGGCAAGGCAAATTTATTTGTATAGCTCATTTCATGTACAAGACAATTTGAAGTGCTTTATGTAAAACATTAAAATCATCATAGTGGGGCACAGGAAGCAATAAAAAGTGCATAAAAACAAACTTTAAATGAAATAAAAGAAATGAAATAAAAACAGAAGGAAACAATTTAAAATAAAATAGATAAAATTCTAGAAATAAAGTTCCAGTGTGGGAAATTAACAGTTGTTCTGATAAAAGGCAGCAAATAGAAAAGTTTTTAACCCTGAAGTAAAACTGCTGAGTCAGCAGACCTGCAGTTTTCTTGTGGTTTGTTCCACATGCAAGGAGCATAAAAGCTGAACGCTGCCTCTCCACGTTCAGTTCTGACGCTGATGACCTGAGGGATCTGGTTGGTTCATAACAAACCAGAAGATCCTGAATGTAATTTGGTCCTAAAGAATGTAAAGTTTATGTTACATCTTGGTTTAATTATAGATGCCATATTGTATTTTATATTGTGGTTTACCACAATACATTTTGTCTAAGGATTAGAAATGAACTGAGATAAACACTTAGAGGCTGATACGAAAGCTTTAGCATGGAAACACCATTCTAAAATTACTATTTAGGTTATGTGTACAAAAAGAAGCAAGACAATGAGAATAAAATACAACATCTAAACAAACAACATCAACTAGCCTTAGGTCCAGTTTTTTTTCCCCTTAAATTTCTTTCTCTTCCCTTCTCCACCTGCTGTGACTGTTCTTAGCCAAAGAGCTAAAAGCGAACATGATATGACGCATGTTTTACTTTGAAGGCAGAGCTCTTCACTTCCGGTGTGATTCTGTTGAACTTAACGCAGCTGTACTGAGAAGGACGAAAGGGGAGAAGGAGTCATTTTAAAACTATCATTCCGGGGTGCACGACGTTCCCATTGAAGGAAACGGGAAACTTTGGGATTGGAAAACAACACTGAGTCATCATCACAGCCGGAAAGACGTAAAATGAGATTTGAAAAAGTTTGCAACCTCCTGTCTGCGCATGAGCTTCAGCCGTGGTGGAATGAATTCACAAAACAACATGAACTGTGTTAATAGAATTAATATAAAACTAGCATACTGATTATGGCCATGATTAATGCTGTAGGGGTAGAAAATGTAGAAAAATGTTGAGCATGAATGTGTTTAGTTATGTTTGAGTGTTGCATACTGAACTTGCATTTGTGCATTCACTGTATAACAGAGGCAGCAGCCCCAGGAATGGATTAAACCAGCATTATTTTGTGATAAAGTGTGGATATATTATGGTTGGCACATCATTGACCAAACAGTATAAAAATCACATTTTTCGTGTGATATTTTTGGGCTGGGTGGGATGTTACTGACATGTATCTGGAACTTTACTTAGAGAACAAAAAGAACTTTAAACCTACAACAGGGGTGGCCAACGTCGGTCCTCGAGAGCCACAATCCTGCAGGTTTTCCATGCATCCCTGCACCAACACACCTGACTCAAATTAAATGGATCCAACAGCCTATAAGGACAATGACTCATTAGTTTAAGTCCAAATGTCTAGCAGGGGCCCTGAGGACCACCACCTTCACCATTCCTCCTCCTATCTGCCTTTTTCGCTTTCTTTCTGCTCTATTAATTATATTTCAGGTCCATGAAAGTCTGCATGTCTATTACAAAGAAAGATGGTGTAATGACCAAGCATGAAAAATATTTTCAAAGACTTAAAGAAAAAAAAAAAAAGAAAGAGGCATCTGGGCCCATGTTTGTAGTTTCCATGATTCTTTCTCACCAGCAGAGGTCAGTAGAGATCTGATCTGAGCTCATGTAGGTGGGTGATGATCTGATCTTTGTCAGAGGAAGTTCCACCAACAGCAGCTGCAGAGGCGACCGTTTGGTTTATGATGGAGAAGACTTCAGTGGGGTGTATGCTAAGATCATGGGTAGTTTGTTCTTTGGGCCTGTAGCATAAAATTAGGGACAATTTCATATTCATGACTGTGCTGGTGCTGAAACAGCAGCTGAAAGTAAAAAGGTAAGAAGTTGGGATGAAAGAAAAAACGAAAATCTCATTGCGCTGAACTTATCGGTGTCCTGAACGGGGCCGAGTGGCTGCCATCTCCCCGATCAGTAAGAACAGCTAAGGTCGAGTCCTGATAAATATAGATTATAATTCTTCTGGACGAGGTTTGTGGCTGTCAGCATAGCCTGAAGCAAGGAGAGGAGACTCTCCCTCGTTTGAAGGCAGGCTCTCACCCGTGGCATCCCAATGAGGCAGTAAAGTTCAGCAGCAGGGCAAGATGCTGATGCTGAGCTTCCTTCAGGCGCCAGCTCTCTGCCACACTCACATTTCTGTGGAGATTTTCTCACCATTTTCAAATGTTCCTTCACTCACTGAAGCCCCGAGACCTTTAAAATGTTTACTTGAATATAAAATCCACACTTTTTTATAGCAGTTTACCAGAGCGAGACACGCATGCTGCAGAGGAGCTGCGAAGTTGTATTAGTCATGCAATAAAAGGAGCAGGGGTGTGCAGAGGAAGAGGAGCAGACCTCTTGAGATGAGTAAGCGTAGCCCTCTTCTCAATTTACTGCTTGATTTATGACTTCATTTCCTGCACCAAGTTCTCAGCGGGGGAGAGGTGGTATATCTTCCCACTATAGGTAGCAGTGGCTCCACTTCCCAATTCCCAGGGAGACCCACTCTCACCACTGCAGGCCTTAGTGGGACTATAAATAATGGCTTCTGTAACAAGTACACATTGAACACAGAGAGGAGAGGACGCCTAAGCATCTTTATTCATGAAGGAAGCTCTTATCTTCCCATGCAGAGGACCAGAAAGATTCAGACTACCCCATACTGAAACTCAGGATACACTTTTGTTTACTGTATCTCTGCTTTCAGATGGACATCTTGACATATTGTGAGTGACTGACTTTTGAAATCTCTTAAATTAAGAAAATGTATTTAAATACATTCATTTTTTGTCTTTTGAAAGAGTGTAAAGAGATGTAGTTCAACAAGAGACTACTCTCTGTTTGAGTTTGTCCTTCTTTGTGCAGACAATAACAGTTAAATATTATTTTAAATGCCTAAATTACGAGCTAACCAGAACAGAGATTAACTTTGTCCTCCTTATGTGCAAAGGCGAATTAAATGAGCACAACAGGGGAAATAAAGTTCTGAAACCTGGAGAAACTGGGAGAGTTAAACAAGTCTATGTTTCTAAACTAATCTTGTTTTTAAACATTTCTTCCATTTTCAGTCAATGATTAAGTTCACGCATCAAATAAATATTGGTCTCGTTTATGGTTTAGAAGAATAACATTAAGATCAAGTCATTAGAAATATATTGTTTAGGTTTAGTTATTAGAAGAATGTTGGTTAAGTTTAGGCATTATAAAGTAGCTGTCGGGTGTGTATATTAAAATGAACTGGTGTTTAGGTCTTTGTATTAAAATCTGACTGGTTAGGTTTAGGAATAAAAGACTAATTTGCTAATGATGTGTGCTCCTTTTAAGGGGAAAAATGAGCTGGTGAGGTTCTTGATTTACTGGTCAATCTAAGTTCCTACCCTCACCTGTAGGTAGAGAAATTGTGGATAAAAGTGGCCCAAATTAGTTTCCTTTGTAAGGTTTCTGGGCTCTTCCTTATTTGTTTATGTAGTTTATTGAACAGGGACCATGTACAGCAGCATTAAGCACAAAGGAAAATTTGCATTTTACCAGATTGTAGCTCTCTGAGCTAATTCCCATCTGCATTTCCTAAAACACACAGATACACATTACACTTAAGAATACAAAGCACAAAGACAGTAAAAAGGTACATTGCACATTAAAATACAATATATATATATATATATACACACTTGCATACAAACATACAATATTATAAAGTAAACATAAGTTTACTCTATTTAACTTCCCTCACTGTCCAATTAAGTAAAAACAAAAATATTCCATGCTGGCGAATATACACATTTTTTATTTTTCCTGGTCAACAGAAACATGACAAATGACTAAATTAATGCTGACATGTCTGTTTTTTTCATCACACTAACTTCGTGTGATTCATGTGCAGCATCACTGATTTCTATTGGATGCTTGTTATGCTGTTTGTAAATTTGTTTAATTTTTATATTACTAAGCGTCTCCGTTTATATTTACGTGGTTTTAGTTTCACTGCACGATTTTTTAGGATATAACTCACAATAATCAATATTAGATATTCTTGGAAGACAAACTACATTCACACTGGAGATAAATATTACTTTTTATTCCATATGTTACTTATATCTGAATTTTTTGTTTGAACAGCATAAAATCTAATTTTTCTAAATTGGGTCCAGTCCACTTTCTGTGTTGTCCTAAATCAGATCCACATCTGATGTTTTCAGTGGCCTCGGTCTGTGTGATCCTGTCACATTTCATCCCACCTTTATGTCGTGAAGTGAGACGGACGTCTCAATCTGCACCAGAGGAGGCGGGATGCAGTAAAACACATGATCTGAACACATCACACCAGTTTTAAAATCTTTACACTGGCTTCCAGTCAGTCACAGAATAGATTTTAAAACCCTTCTGATCATTTACAAATCCCAGAATGGTTTAGGCCCAGAATACATCTGTGATATGTTCAGAGAACATAAACCTAGCAGAGCTCTTAGATCCAAAGACTCTGGTCAACTAGTCCAGACCAGAGTCCAGACTAAACATGGAGAAGCAGCATTTAGCTGTTATGCTGCAAACAAATGGAACAAACTGCCAGTGGAGATTAAACTTTCCCCAAATGTAGACATTTTTAAATCCAGGTTAAAAACTTTTCTTTTCTCATGCGCCTATACATGAAATCTGCACGGTAACTTTTTTTTTAACTTATCTTGCTTTTAATCATTTTAATGTAATTTATTATTTTATTGTGATTATGTGTTGATTATGTGTTGATGCCTTTTACTATTCTAAATATCTGTAATGCCTTTGTTTTATGTAAAGCACTTTGAATTGTCCTGTACATGAAATGTGCTATACAAATAAACTGCCTTGCCTTGCCTTGCCTAAAACAACTTTAAATCAGAACCTCGTCGGCTCTGATTCCACAACAACCTACAGCACATGCTGACACGTGTAGCATCCACATTTACATTCATAAACACAACGTGGTGTCTGTGTGGATGTAGACTGGTCACACTGGTGTGTGATGGAGGCCATGTTTAAGTTATAATGTAAACAACAACAAAAAAATGTCAGCATAACATTACCCCACATTTTAATGGTGGGGGGGCATATATATAAGATAGAAGCGCTGACCTACAGCTACATTTTGTAAGATATTAACAACTTAGAGTTTTTGTGGATTTGTCTCAAAATAGTATGCTACAGGAATAAATGTTAGACCTCTAAACAGACATGTTTTTAGTCCTATCATGTTTCAAGCGCCGCTGCCCCGCCCTATCTTCTTGTTTAGATATGGCCGAGTCTGACTCCAAGAGGACAAAGATGGAAACCCAAAAAACCCCAAAGTCAAGGTTTTAGGTTTTATATTTACAACAGCACACATTGGAAAAAGGGCTGGCTGCACCACAGAGGAGTCCTCCAGCCTTGCTCGCAGACTGTTCACCCTCCTCCCCCTCAGGAGGAAGGCTGTACATGAAGGCCAGAGCAAACCAAGCTGGAAAACAGCTTCAGACCACAAATTTTCAGACCCACAAACACTGAAACTCTACCAACTCTTCCACGTGTCAAACATTACAGAATCTTCTCAGGTGCAAAATTATTTCTAAATTTATTCCCATTTTATCATTAGTTTAGTTCACTGAAACAATTGTTTTAGTTTTATTTGTGGTTTTATAAACGTATATATTTTGAAATGGCACCGTTTGTATTGTTTTGTTGATTGAGTTTCATATGTCGTTGCTGTGTTAACCACAAAAGCGCTCTTCTATCAACAGGTGGATGCTCTCATTTTCTTTGTATTCAGTCTAAAAGCTGAATCACTTGATATGCTGCACATTCTTGTGTAAATGACAAATGTGGCATTTATCAAACCAACTGTCCCGTTACAGCCTGGGAGCTGGACTGGGTTGGTTAGTTTAGATCTGGGTAAAGATCTGTGCTCTCTCAGCCAGGTCTGTGAAATGAAAAAGAAAAAATAAATTAAAATAAATAAATGGACAGTAAGTTGTTTTTTCCTCTTTTGTTTCCTAAAACTAAAGTGAAGAAATCAGATAATGAGCTACTAACCTTTTTCAGATTTGGCATTTATAACAAAAATAATAATAAAAAAGGTACTTAAGTGCCTAAATTTGATTTAAGTTTTTGTTTATTAAGAAAAGATTTGACCTTAGCAAGCTGCCTGATGTGGAAAAAGCTGGACTTCACTACAGAGCTTATTTGACAATCCAGTTTAAAAACGCTGTCCATCTTAAAACCCAAGTTTGAGACTGTTGGCTTTAAAAAACCTGCCAAAGGACCCAAATCAATGGTGCAGGGTTCACAAAAGCTACTGGGACCGAACACCATCACTTCAGTTTTTTCCTCATTAAGGAATAAAAAGTTTAGGGCCAACCAGGCTTTTATGTCTTTGAGACATGCCAGAAGAGGGGCAAGGGAGAAAGACTGTTTCTTTTTAAGGGGCATATATATCTGACTGTCGTCAGCATAAAAGTGATAGGAGATGCCATGCCTTCTCAGGATTGAGCCCAGGGGCAGTAAATACAAAGAGAAGAGCAGAGGCCCTAAAATCAACCCCTGGGGAAACATGTTTAAAGATTCCAGCTTAACAGAAACAGATGCAGGTCTGGACTCTAAATAAAATCTATTTAAATGCAGCAGAGAACAGGTGGGTCTTTAACCTGGATCTAAATAAACTGGGTGTTTCAGCTGATCTGAGGTTTTCTGGGAGTTTGTTCCAGACATGTGGAGCATAGAAGCTGAATGCAGCTTCTCCATGTCTGGTTCTGACTCTGGAACTGATAAGAAACTGGATCCAGATGACCTGAGGGTTCTGGTAGGTTCATACTGGGTCAAGAGGTCTCTGATGTATGTTGGTCCTAAACCATTCAGAGCTTTCTAGACCAGCAGCAGAACTTTAAAGTCTATCCTCTGACGGACCGGCAGCCAGTGTAAAGACCTCAGAGCTGGACTGATGTGGTCCACTCTCTTGGTCTTAGTGAGGACTGGAGCAGCAGAGTTCTGGATCAGCTGCAGGTGTCTGACTGATGTTTTAGGTAGAACCTGTAAAAACACTGTTACAGTAATCAAGCCGACTAAAGATGGAAGCTGGACTAGTTTTTCCAGGTCCTGCTGAGACATCACATCATTTAAAAAGTAAAATGTCTCAGTTTCAAAATCTGACACTTTGTTTTGTTCTACTTGGAATAAAATATGAGTTGATGAGATTGTAAGTCATTGTGTTCTGGTTTTATTACATTTTACACAGCGTCTCAACATTTTAGGAAAGCGGGTTGTATATTTGGTTGAGGAATTTGGTTACATTTAGTCATTAGAAAATATTGGTTAAGTTTTGTGATTTAAAAACTATTAGTTAGATTTAGGCACTAAACAGTCATTTGTTAGTGGTGCGGGCTCTGTATTAATCTTGCACATTGAAAGAAGAGTTGAGCCAAAAGACAAGGATCTTGATTTACAGGTTAATCTTCGGTCCAACCCTTACCTATCGCCTGGAGCTGTAGGTAGTGATAGAAAGAATGAGACTCCACATACAAGCAGCCATAATGAGTTTCCTCCACAATGCGTCTGGTCTCTCCCTTGGCATTAGCTAACAATAAACACTAGCTAGTTTAATCCAGAAAAGATTATTCAGTGGATTTTCTTTAAATTTATAGCTTTGTTTTGTCTGTTTAATCAACTCTTCCATTCTAAATATCCATTTTTTTTGCTATAAGTAGTGAAGACAGACAGGAAATAAGGGATGGATAGCCAGGCAGTGTCATGTAGTGAAGTGGATGGAACTGGCAGGAACTGGATGGTTACAACTTGTGCTTTCCTGTGCTCCCTCTGCCATCATGGCCTCTTAATACCAACAGATGTGGGCGCCTGGTGCTGCCAGCTTGCTACCTTTCTACAGGACAGGCGCAGCAAGAGATCTCAACACTGCAGCTTAAAAACAGAGCCTCCAACTGCCCACTGGTTTACCTGGCAGACACTTTGTTGTCTATTTCCAATGATGCAGCAGCCGGGGTCACCCGTGGTGAATCAGCTTTGTGGGAAGCTGAGATGAAAGAGTGCTGCAGAGGGGCGAAAAAGAAAAGCATCCCAGCATTTCTTCTCATTGTCCCTTATGAATGTTGCTCAGGTCATAAAGACCCCAGCACTAAAGAATTATATATAGCTGAGAAATGACGAGGTTTGCACTGCTTTTTTTTCATCCTCCTACTGAGTGAAGAGGCCTCGGTTCTATAGGGAAAATCAGCCCCAGCAGCAGGGGAGGCTTTGAAGAGAACACAGGTAGAGCTGAAATATATAGGAGAGAGTAATGTATGATGAATGCGCTCACGGGTATGACATTAATGTGCTGCACATTTAAGCCCTGCACATTTTTCTTCATCAGATAAAAATATATTTTTGGTTACGTCGACCATTTTTTAAAATTATATTTATAAAGGCTTCTTCCTTTGAAGGATCTGAACAGACACACTAACACTTGAGAGAAGGTTGCTAATAATCTTATTTTTGGTGGGACACACTACAGGATTGTCTCTTCAGGTAGTTTTCATCCTCTCAGCATAATCCTGCTGGTATGATACACAGCAACTGCCTTCAAAGTGTTTAACATAAAGTTAAAAATAGTAAGGGGTGGATTGAATTCAAAATTATTCAACCCTCCAGGGTCCCCCAAGAAAAACACAAATCAAAACTGGTTCCTTCAGAAAAAAATGCTATAAAAATCCTATAATTTAACAAGTTTCTACATTTTCAAACCTTAAATCTTTTACTCAGTTTCAGCCCCAGTCAGAATTTTTTCATTAATTTTACCATTTTATGCTATTTTTGTTATAACAGCACCACCTATTTTACAAGAAAAACACAAAAATATAAATTATGAAGAGCAAAGTGGAATATTCAAGGGGAAGTTATTAAAACCTTGTGTATTTAAATACATTATAACATCATCTGATCAAATTCATACCATCTACTCAGGCTAAAAATCTAGTTTTTCTTTTGTTTGACAGATAAGAAACAAAAGTTTTCGTTTTCTTTACCCTGACATGTTTGGACTACACCTGTAGCCTTCCTCAGAAGGGTCACGTGATGTTACTGTCAGGCTTTGTCACATATCCACATATCAAATACTTAAAAAAAAGAATCCAACAGAGAATAAAAAAAGAGGCCATTAAAGACTCTACTCACACTGCTACACATAAAAGCATCACACCCTGTATATATGGCACCCCCAAAATCCACAAACCAGGCGCTCCACTAAGACCCCACTGTGTTACATACAACTTATCCAAAACACTGGTGGAAATAATCAAACTTCTTTTGGGATTTACAGACCAACATCGCAAAAATCCTAAACATTTGGCACAAGACTTAAAAGACATGACAGTACAGCCAGAAGAAATACTGGTATCACGTCGCCCTGTCGGCCATCATGAATGGATTTTTCATGGAAGACCGAAAGGCCAAAACCATAAAAATGGCACAGACAGTTTCTGGATGTCACCTGAAACCAAAGCCTTGTTTCCACCGGCACGTCCGGGTCAGCGTGGAATGGTTTGGTGGCAAATCTTGATCTCTGTTGCGTTTCCACAGCCAGATGTACCATGACCTGGTAGACGCCAGAGTGTCATTCCAGGTACAGAAAAGTGCTTTATAAATACAGACAATTTACCATTCACGCCTGACAGGTTGGATAGGTGCCAAAAAAAAAAAAAAAAAAAATCCACACATGTAAAAATAAAACATATCTACTAGTGATGCACGGGTCGGGGTTTTTTCCGACCCGAGGGTCCCGCTCTTTTAAAAAAATGTGACCGCACCAAACCGCCCCGCACCTCCTCTTCTATTTTTTTAACCCGCCCCGCCCCATTAAAACACATGTTATGATATTGACGAATGCTTTTATTTAGTCTGAGAAAGGTGCATATGGTCTCCTAAATTGGCACTGGAAACTGGCAACACAAAATGTATTTTCATTTGAACGTTAAGCCTATAAACATAAATAGGCAAATAAATAAAGTGTTTTAAAGCGTTTAAGTGTTATAAAGCACATAGCCAACGCTGCTGCTGTTGTCTGCACTGATTACCTCGCTGAACCTGTGCCAAACCTGTGATTTAGCCATTTGACCCTCCTTCTTCTTTTTAAGGACGTAAACTCCCGAACGAATATTATTCAACACTTCTTCTTCCATCTTTTGTTGCTTGTCTGCTTGGCGCTTTCTGCACGTAGCCTGCGTAGCCTACTACGCGCCTACGTGGACATTAAGTTATAAAACGTGACCTGTGTTTAAATAACTGATAAATATTTTGTCTTACATGTTATAGTAACAAAATGTAGACACTGATTAAAGTCTTTATTTTCAGTTTGACAAAAAATAAAATTAATAGATAGAACTAGATATTTCAGAATAGTAAACCACACCAACCCGCCCGCAGTGAAGCAAAAATTACGGGTTAGGGGGCGGCCTGCGCATCACTAATATCTACCTGTACTGTACTCGATCCGTTGGAGGAAAGGAGGTTAAATGGACCACACAAAACACCAAATTTACACATGAAAATGAAGTATAAATCTGTTACGGTCTTCAGAACACCCAACCACACACAAACTGTCAGTAATTAGGACTCTATATGACGGGGTCAGTAGGATACAGAGGGAAAAAAAGGAAAAACACACAGAAACCGTGCTGTCAAACTGCCAATATCCACAATGAGACATAGAGAACGGGAGGGAACAGGTCAAACTCGAAGAAACACAGCAGGGAGGGAAGGACAAAGAAGAATACACAGAAAACAAAAAACATTGGCATGGTCGTAGTTCCGTATATAAAAGGCACCACAGAACGCATACAAACAGCAATCAGGAAATACCACATATACACTCCAGTAAAGCCACACGGCTCTTTGAGACGGCTACTGGTTGATCCAAAAGACTATGTACCCACAGAAAACAAAAATAATGTTATCTACAAAATACCCTGCTTATCATTAAACAAGATTTACAAAGTAGAAACAGGAAGAGCAAAAGACAGGAGCAAGACATGCAGCAAAAGAAAAACACCTAAAATCTGCTGTAATGGATCACTGGAAACAGGAAAATCACATCATGGACTGGGAAGAGGCCAAGGTCATCCACTCTGACAGTAGCAGATACCACCGTTGGACCAGGGAAGCCACTGCATGTCTTTAACTCTTCATTAATGATCCTGTCTTTGTGGCCACCTCAAGGACAGATCATACACACCTGTAGATGCATGTGGTACAGAAAAATGTGTTTTCCATGTAATGATGAATCAAGCCAGCACGGTCAAAATAAATTGTGGCCATCTGACCAGAGCCATGTGTCATGTAGCTGAAGATGCAAACACACTTCCATAGCAACTAGTCAATGGAGACGGCATCACATGGCAGCAACACATTTAAATAAAGTTGGGACGGGGACAATGAAAGGCTGGAAAAGTGAAAGAAACAGTTGGAGAAACATGTTCCAGCCAGTTAGGTAAATTAAGTGAGTAACATGGTTATAAAAAGAGCATTTTAGAGAGGCAGAGTCTCTCAGAAGATAAAATTATTAGTCATTATTGAGAAGAAATTTCAGAAAATAAAACTATGAAGACTGAATTTTCCACCATCATGAGTAAATAATATCAGAGCTTCAGAGAATAAATTCAGTTCCAACTATAAGCCAACTATAATTATCTGCATTCATATGAACTAATTCATAAAATCATTACCTAGCAAAGTAAACCAACGGATTACATTAATGGTAAAATGGTAAATGGTCTGTATTTATTTAACGCTTTTACTGTACCTGGAACGATACCCAAAGAGCTTTAATCACACGCACATTCACCTAATCACACACACATCACACACACATTCACACACTGATGGCAGAAGCTGCCATGCAAGGCGCTAACTACGACCCATCAGGTAACTTGGGGTTTGGTGTCTTGCTTAATGACATCTCGATATGAGCTCGACAGGCCAAGTATCGGACTGGCAACCCTCAGGTTACAAGATGACCACTCTACCCACTGAGCCACGCCGCCCCGTGGCTCAGTGGGTAGAACCAGGAAGTACTACCATCTTCCTGGACTAGTTGGGAGTGGTTAGAACAGGAAAGAGGGATCAACCAGCAGCATAAGGCTAAGCCAGAGATTCCTGCTGAGAAAGAAGAAGAGAAACACAAATGAATGACAACAACAACGTCAGATGTTTCTACACGGTGTCATGGTCTGGGGTTTGGATTTAGGTGTTTCGTTTGTCTTCTGTGTTTGGTTACGCGTGTAATTTGGAGCTTAGCTATCCGTCGCTTGATGCAGAAGATGGAGCAATACCACCGGAAATTACAGGGGCAGTGCTGAGCAGAATAGTTTATTTACGACCAGCAAAAGAAAGAAACCAGAGAAGAAGAAGAGGATCAGGAAGGGAACAAAAAAGAATAAAGATGAGGACAACAACTGTAGAAATTGTGCAAAGTTTTGAAGAAAGACTATATGTGAGTGTTTAGGGCGTGTTGGGCAGTTGGAAACAACTTTATAGCGATGCATTGCCGCCACCAAAAGGTGTCTGAAACTGACGTCGGCTCACTGAACTCAGCCCTGCCCAATAGTGGAGGAACTGACTTAACAACCAAGGCAACACAAAAGACGCATGGAAGTACAAGGACAGCGACGTATGAAACGGCGTCGCTTCCTGAAGTTAAACTGGGAGCTGGTTCCACAGAGAGGGGTCCGATAACCGATAACTCCCCGTTTTAGTTTTTTGTTTTATGTTGTATTCTGAATAAAACATGGAAATCCCTGCATTCTGTTTTTAATTTAGATTTTTTCCATTGCATCCCAACCTGTGTGGATATGTGGTTCATAGCCGGAGCCCTGAGTTTAAGTCTGTCGTCTTTTGGGAAGCCCCATTAGAGACTAAATGCTACTTTTGACAGCTTGAACAATGAGAAAGAGCAAGAAAGAGGAGAGCTGAGTGCTGCGGTTCCCTTTGAGCAATGGCTGCCGTCCAGTATGAACTCCTTGGTATTCAGGGAGCACCTCGTTTTTGTGTCAACACGAGACAAGAGAAGCACTTAATGTGACATTTAGAGATGCTCTGGAGAGTCTCTCTGGAGGCTGCAGGCAAGGGGAGAAAAGAACCAACGATGTTATCACAGACATGTGTTTTAAATGCCAGGAGGGATGCTTTACCAAACCAAAAAGCTTTGGCCACAATGATTAGAGAATAACCCGGCCTCTGGTCGAACACCTCAGGCTCACATTAAGCTTTCTCTGAAATGATTTCATCTCTTTTCTATTACATATGATCTTTTAAGGCTTAAAGAACAATCTTCTTAGATTGTACATTAGGGCTGCTGTTATCCTTAGAAGAAATCCAGGCATGCAGTGCATTTTAAACAGTCGGCCACAGGATAGGACACACTGAGCTTAATGAGTGGGCGATTGTAAATCTTAACCAGATGGCTGTAACACACATCTTTACTGTGGATCACAGCCATTTTTTAAAGACTCCAGCCCCTCGAATAACGGTGAAAATCTCTTCCACTAATGCCGGACTAAATATCTCCTATTGATGTGGGTTTATCCCAAAGGGACCTCCGCAACAGGACAGCATGAATATTTAACAGGTGATGAAAGGTCAGTCCTCTGGCATGGTTACTGAACTTGAACTAATCAATCATTCCTGTGTTAAATCTCTCTGTTAAAGCCAACTTGTGCATTTTACCAGTAGAAACAGATTCTTCCTCTCAGTGGTGGTATTTAAATAATTAAACAACAAATCCATGTAATTCACAGGACAAGCATCTGAATATTTCTGCAGTTCAAATGTGGACCATTCGTTTACCCTACAATCCCACCGTGTAAGCGTTTGGATTTGTGTTTGATGCAAGGTCTGGCGACTGTGCCATTCCTCCCAATAAATCAGGCTGGGAGTTGGAAGTATAAAGATAAAGCTGCATGGTGATGAAGCTGCAGCATGGGAGCAGAGTCAAGGAAACAAGGTTAGCTATTCATCACGAGACATCCCGAGAACTTCCACAGACTCATTTCCCCCCATTTGTCTCTGATATGGTGACACATTCCTGTAGGCTCTGGGTTTTATGTTTCATCACAGCTTCACTCACCTCCAGTCTAACGTGGCAGACGTGGTATAATCCAGTCAGAGGTGACAGTCAGGTGTTGTGAGGAGCAAGTAAAAGCTGCAGAGAACAGCATCTGGCTTGTTTTGATCTGCAATAAAACTGAATTTGACTCATTTTTATTGCCTTCTTCATTTCTCATCATCTCCAATCATCACAATTTGCTCCTGTGCAGATGTGCTGATATTCAAACTGTGTTTGCTCAAGTAGAAATAATCAGTTTGTCTATTTGTTGCCATCTCAGAGCTCCTTGAATATTTAAGGCTTTGATGTTGGGTTGTTTAATATGGTTACCTAAGCAGCTTGCCAGAACTGACCCGTCAGAGATTCTCCTTAAATGCTTCTCTCCTATTTTCCAAAATGTGCCTGGATTGCGACAATAACGCATCCTTTTGAAGCCTCTCCTCACAGCCCGAGGAAAAGGTGTTTTCTGCAGATAATCACTTATTTCAATTCACACTTCACCCAAAGACAGCTTCATAAATCTCCTTCCTTAAAGGCTCAAGTACCTGGAAATAATGTGACCTGAATCTAATTATATGGTGGAAACACACATGGCAGATTTTCCCCGACATTAATTATTTCATGTCTTCTTGCTCATATAACAAAGAGGCTCAGCTGCCAGGTGACTAGCATGGAGTCAAAGGGGAAAAGGGTTTCCAGCTAATGTGTGGCTGGGATGTGTGATGACTGGACTCACGCCACGTGCAGCTTTAAACAACGCTGCTGTAAAGTGGCTGTTAAAGAGTGAACTGTTGACTGCTGCTGTTATTGGGCATGAGGCCCAGACAGTCCTGACTCAGCTCAAAGGCATACTTCAGTTGGCAGACGCCCACACTGGCAGAACAGACCATTTCCTTCCAGAATCAACCTGAACGGTGCCAGAGAAGACCGACGTTTGTGTCTGCAAAAGATATAAAAAATCCAAAAGACGTCTCAGAGGACTAAAGGCTTCCATGCTGACTGGGTCTCTGTAGAAAATACAAGCAAACGTCACATCTTGGTTTGTTTAGATGCCCTGTTGTTGTGAGGCTGCTTCCCTTACAGAAAAACCACATGTTGCACATGTGAACCACATGTGAACCACATGTGAACCACATGTGAACATGGGGTTTTGGAAGGATTTTGTGTGATCCACTTGTGAAGAACATGTAGCTCACATGTGGATCATATGTAGTTCACCTAAACCACACGTGTCAACTACATGTAAAGAACATGTTTGCACATGTGATTCACATGTTTATAACCACATGTAGTCAGATGTGAAATTCATGTGATTTTTCTCTAAATTCTTGTTTAACCCTTTGAAGCCTGAACCAAGAAAAATGAAAAGTATTTTTTTTTTCATTTTTTCATTCAAGTCTTTATTGGCCCTTTAACAAAACATTAAAAAATTTAAATAATTTTTGTATATTTATCGTTTATTACGATATAATATGTGATATTGTGGTGCATTATCGTATTATTATTGTATCCAGCAGGGGGCAGAAGTTGAGTATCAGATTGGGTTTTGAGCAAAGTTTTTACCATAAAGTGATGAAAAAGTCTCAGAAACTGTATCAAATATTGTACATACGGCATTAAAGGGTTAATTCTATGTTTCTCTCAGACTGCAGGATCAAATTCTGACATCATGTCACAGTCTATTTCTGATCCTCAGAACTAAATGTTCAGTAAATCTGCATTGCATGCAGTCAGACAATGTGTCAAACATGCTTCAGTGAGAATTTGATTCCCTCCCATTCGTGCATCTACACCCACCAACCAGTTTATCAGTTACACCTGGCACATGGCAGCAGCTCATCACATCTAGTCATGTAGACATGGTCAAGATGACTTGAAGTTCAAACTGAGCTTTAGAATGAAGAAGAAAGGGGTTCAAGTGACTTTAGTCCTTTTACCTGAGATTTTATAAAACTTTGGCTCAACATTACCTGGGTAAAAAACTTCCTCTCCACTAACTTAGTTGATGTTTAGTCCCTAAGTACACTCACTGAAAATGAAATATGACATGGTTTCCCTGCATTAGCTCAAAACTAATCTTGTGCTAGCATACACAGGGCTGCCAGCTTTTCAATAATCCTTGGAGAATTTTGGGGTTGCCTCAGGACTCTTGGGGCCCTGGGCCCTTCACTCTGGGGATGGAGGGGTCAGTTGGTGCCGGGGGTCTGGGCCTGCCCAGACGTGGGTCGCTGCATGTCCTGGTGTCTAGTTGCGGCCCCGGGACCCAGGGTATGGCCTGGGGGCAGGCAGCCCATTACTGGCAGCCATTTTCCCAAAAACTAGTTATAGTCAGTGCTACACATTTTCTCCCTCTGATAGTACCTGGGTAGTACCTGATAGTACCTTATAGTACCTGCCTGCAGCACCAAGACTCAGAGTACTGTCTGTCTCCTCCCTGGCAGCACCTGTCCTCCTCCTCGCCTCTTTAGTTTGCCTCACCACCTCTGCTTCTGTGTTACGACGGATTCTCAGACGTTTAAGGACGTTTGTGGGCTTCACACATCACACTGCGCATCGTTGCTGTTTGTGGAGCTAAAATTTCTCCCGTCATCACTGCGTGTCGGACTGATCACTGAGCAGTGGATGAACCGCTGCTGGGATGCGACAGTGCGCCTTTTTCATATATGTCTATGGCAGGCGGACGAATCAGTAGTTCCTACTTATCCTGAAAGTTTAGTTAGGCTATATATATATTGATATAGGAGGAATAGATATTTCAGTATTGATCCGCACGTCACTACTATTTATTCTTCTCAGATAATTACTTAAATCAAAGGCCCATTCCCACTCATTTGTTTTTTTATTTGTTTCACAGGGACCAGGACCAAGACTAGTGCTCCCCACCAGGAATCCTCCCGAACCTCCTGATTAGCCAGCCTTGCTCTTGATGTCTATTTCAGTGTGAGAAATGGGAGATGTGACATAAGAGCACATGAAGCCTCACGGCCGATGCGTGAGACTTGGCTGCCCTGCATACACCTAGATTAGCACTGCTACATAGCTTCATGCTAACATCAGGTCAATAACCTAACATAACATTAGTAGTTGTACAGTGTATGCACAGGGACAACATTTCTTCTTTCTTCAAGATGATGCTATCATGTCGATATGGAGCTATATCTTTGAGGAATCTTTCCAACACTTTGTTGAATCTATGACACCAAGAATGAAGGCAGTTCTGGATCTAACTTGGTACTAGAAGGTGGACCTTTTTTCCTCTCTGACCACTCATCTGTCACCTTGTTCTGCTGTTGTTCTCCTCACAGAAGTTGATGTCAGTTATTTACTGCAGCTGAAGATTGTTTACGTTGCTTTGCATTGTTGTGTGCACGGTGGCTGCATGCATGCATCCTGCTGCTATCAGCTGTTGTCTCAGACTTATTGGACGGCTTACTGCTGGGCGCCACATTTGCAAGGATATAAAAGATGTTTGTGCTTTCATGATATTTGCTGTTGCCATGGGCTTTATTTTTCCTGTCATTATGTTGTCATTACTTTCTCACAGAGGAAGTTTGCTCAGTGGATGAAATTGTCATTTGATACCAAACAAAAAGTGTTATGAAAATGGAAAAATTTTAAATTACAAATGTTTGGACCTAGTTTCTTTTCTCATTATTTGACTCCCACTGCACAGTGATTAAATGAGAAGCTGCAGGAGGAAAAAAAAGAAAAGAAAACAAAAAGCATCACCTTGACACAAAAAAAGTAGAAAATACTTCATATTTCCTTCTGGAGTTTATATTAGGCAGGATGAAACCAGAAAAAATCCTGAACGTAGAAATTAGCAGTAGTAATGCATGTGGCGTGTTTGACAGAGAAATTGCATGCCTGTATGTTAATGAATGAAGGATACCAGAGAAATGGGACCTTAATGTTTGGGTACAATAAAACATAATGATTTAAATTACAGCAATTTCCACTCTGATATTCCTTCATGCTTAAAACTGACATGTAGGCTGGAGGAGACAATAAACATCCATCACTGATGGTGTTGAGGATAAAAGGGCTGATTAGGTCTCAGTAGGACATTTTATCATCAAGTGCAACCCAGACCCGCGACTCTCAAGAAATAAACTGGTCTCTTCTCCAGTGTCTTCACTGTGCGATGGCTCGTATCCCAGACTGGGCGTTTTGCTGTCACCCTGCCAAAGTGCACAACATGGACCAACAGCTCCCTTTTCATGAAGGACCAAGCAGTGAGCGTCCCTTCTGATTAAACGTTTTGGACGAGGCTGCGCTGCGAGCCCAGCACAGACTGGTGGGGTGCCATCGCTGCACTGCAGGTTTGTGGACCGGCTGGTGGAGCGTTCACACGGCTTCAGTCACTCGCACCACATGCAGTCAAGGCAAATGGCCAAATCTGTCAATTCAGGAAAACTGAAGATGCTGTATGATGTCTAACGCTGTGATTTACAATCAAAGCGGACCATTTTAATCTTTTCCTTTTCACCTGTTCCCTCCAGGGGTTGCCACAGTAAATCATCTGCCTGCATCTGCACCCTCTTTTCTAACTTAATCTCCTCTTTGGTCTTCCTCTAGGCCTCCTGATTGGCATTTCCGACCTTAGCATCCACTACAGGTATATTAACAATCTCTGCACTGTAGAAGCCCAAACCATGTTAGTCTGGTCTCGCTGACCTCGCAAAGCAGAAGAGAGAATCCTAGCTAATAGTGCAAAGTCTATGAGAAATGATGGCCAAGATGGTTTTATTAGCACATTAAAGGGTACACAGGCTCTAGAGTTAATTCCTGTTATCGGTTTTAAGCTAGAGGGACCTCGAAAAACTAAAGAGTCAAAAGAAAAATAACTAAGCAGTTTCACTTCATTTATAGTCATGAAAAAGAAAGTTATTCCTCTTTTACTGACATACTGACTGACTGATGGGGGTAACATGATAAAGATAAACCTGGACCCAACAGGCAAAGACCTGCAACGAGCAAAGGAACCCAGGAGTATTTATTCTGCAGGAGCTGATGAATGAAACAGGTTTGGTGATCAGAAACTCAGTAAATGAGGGGAGATCTTTAAACGAGGAAACGGAAGGAAGACCAAAAATATTAACTAGATCAAGAAATACAGAACAGAGTTATGTAGATTATTATTGTAATATTATAATAATAATAATATTAAATATTCGATGATGCTGACTGGAGTCAGAAATGCTACATTTTCCTGAAACCACTGAATTATACTCAGTTAAGTTTTTCTTTAATCCAGCAATAAACTAAAGCAGTAGAGGAACGGACTCTGTTCTGGTCCAGTGTTACGTTTGCTCTGTTGGAGAACTGAACTCATTGTGGATCAATAAAATTCTGTCACACTGCTCATACAACTCTAATTTTATTATCCTGTTTTCTCAGCTTAAAAATAAAACTATTGGTGCCTAATTTCTGCAGTGTTCTAACATAAAAGAAAGATGCATTTGCAAGATGAAAGCAGCACAGTTACCTAGATGTGGGCTGCGTCGGTGGGTGGTATGGTTAGCTTGTTAGCTTGTGACCAAAGCTGCTTCTCTTTAACTCAACCTTGAACAGATGGCTGTCAGAACGCATCCAGAAAACGAGCCACAAAACATCTGATAAACAAACGCAGGTCATCTAAACGCAGCAGCTGATGAGGTGATGAAGAGCAGCTAAAATGTCATGTGATCAGTGACAGCGGCTAATGACGAGGTGAAGCATGACATGACAGGAAAAGGTTTTCACAGAGAGGAGCTGGAGGCATTCAGGGGGCAGGTGGGGAAGGAGGAGAAGCTGTCGCCATGACAACGCTGCTATCTGCACTATTTCAGACATATTTTCTAAACTATGGAGCTTCCAACTGTAGATTGGGTTTCTGTGATGTGAACACAATTAAATGGAAAAGCTGGAACTGGTTCACTATTCCCCATCCCAGTCCGGGGACGGGATTAGTAAACAGAAGCCGAGGGTCCGTCCCCTGACTCTCTCCTGATTATAGCTGAGATCTATCATCTGGAAAATAATAAAAAAGCAGACTTCTTTTCTTTAAAGGTAAAACACATGCCTCATATTCTTATTTGAGTGTCAGATTTTGCACTTTTATCTAAAACTGTGAGGAAATCTGGATTTCTTCTTCTAATTAAAACAGGAATTTTGGTTGTTAAAACAAAAACATTGAGGGAAAAAATCTGCATCTTTAAGTGCATCTTACAAATCTTTACTGTATCCGTGTCTGATATTTGTAATTTGGGTTGATACTATTAGCTTGTTGATCATTGAATATATGTATTGATGTTACACTATTACAGTCACCGCCCACTTCATCACGCTATTACCGCTTTGGACCCGCATTTCCTTCAGAACTGAGTCCAGTGAACTCATCGTCATGTTCTAGAAAGCAGGTGGAGATGATCTGAGCTTTGTGACATGGTGCATTATCCTGCTGGAAGCAGCACCAGAAGATGCTCCACTGTGGTCATAAAGGGATGGACATGGTCAGCAACAATACTCAGGTAGGCTGTGCTGGTTAAACCAGGCCACGTTGGTACTAAGGGGCCCAAAGTGGACCAAGAAAATCTCCCCCCACCATTACACCAGCAGCAGCCTGAAGCGTTGATCCAAGGCAGGATGGATCCATGTTTTCATGATGTTTCCAGCAGATTCTGAGCCGAGCATCTGAATGTGGAGCTGAAATGGAGACTCATCAGACCAGCAACGTTTCTCCATCTTCTATTGTCCAGTGTTGGTGAGTGTGCGTGAATTGTAGCCTCAGTTTCCTGTTCTTAGCTGGCAGGAGGAACCCGGTGTGTCTTCTGCTGCATCCTGGTCCAGACAACTGCTGCTCGCTGGATAATTTCTCTTCTTCAGACCATCTCTGGTTGTGGGTGAAAATCCCAGAAAATACTCAGACCAACAATCATCCTCCTTCTTCTTCATTCTGATGCTCAGTTTGAACTTTAGCAAGTCGTCTTCACCACGTCTACATGGCTACATGCTGCTGTGTGATTTTATCTTTTGCAGGGGGTCGAGTTTGCTTTAAATTTTTTTTTATGTATTTAAGTATTTAAATCACATCCTCTTCAATCAAATGCATCCCAGGTTTCTTATTTATTAGAAACACCTAGAAGCTTTCAGTTCAACCAAATCCCCCTGCAAGATTTCCTCATCTGAACATCCTTTTCAGATCAATACTAATTCCAGCCAATACCCCTTACATACGCATCTGTAGGTGCATCAGCTGCTGAAAATGGAAAAAAGCTAAAACAGATAAATAGAAATACTGAACCAATCCAATCATTATTTCCACGAAGCTTCATTCCCATTACTGGGAGCCAGTGCGTTGCTGCAGTCAGCTGAATCAGCACTTTCTAGGGGGTTGTCTCTCATAAGGCATGTGTGGAGATCATCAGGCACCTTGTAAATATCCCAACTACACAGCCAGAACAACACAAGCCTCGCCTCAGCTGGCTCAAAACAATGCAGATTCTTTCTCTTCAGATTATGTTAACCATAATGAGTGCAGCATCCCACTGGAAGAGGCCTTACAGGTAAAAACATGCAGACACTGGATGTTATCATCAACGTCCATGAGCTCGCTTTTACCCAACCTTTAAAATGAAAAAATTTAAATATTTCTAATACTGACACTTTCCATGATTCCTCTTATGCCCCCTCAGCTTCTCCCAGGATGAGAGATGATGCCTCCTCCCAGACACAAAGAGACTAAACTCACATACAGATTAAGTCAATGCTGTGCAAGAGGGCAGAGTGCACGCAGAGCTGAAAGAGGATTGAATACAATACATACCAGAGAGCTCGCTGGTTAAATCCCTTGATGGGTGCCATCTTAGGCAAAATAACAAAAGCTTTTGATCAGTGTGGGCTTAAAGGAAATCCATTACAGGGGACTAAAATGCCTGCTACACATAAAAGCATCACACCCTGTATATATGGCACCCCCAAAATCCACAAACCAGGCGCTCCACTAAGACCCCACTGTGTTACATACAACTTATCCAAAACACTGGTGGAAATAATCAAACTTCTTTTGGGATTTACAGACCAACATCGCAAAAATCCTAAACATTTGGCACAAGACTTAAAAGACATGACAGTACAGCCAGAAGAAATACTGGTATCACGTCGCCCTGTCGGCCATCATGAATGGATTTTTCATGGAAGACCGAAAGGCCAAAACCATAAAAATGGCACAGACAGTTTCTGGATGTCACCTGAAACCAAAGCCTTGTTTCCACCGGCACGTCCGGGTCAGCGTGGAATGGTTTGGTGGCAAATCTTGATCTCTGTTGCGTTTCCACAGCCAGATGTACCATGACCTGGTAGACGCCAGAGTGTCATTCCAGGTACAGAAAAGTGCTTTATAAATACAGACAATTTACCATTCACGCCTGACAGGTTGGATAGGTGCCAAAAAAAAAAAAAAAAAAAAATCCACACATGTAAAAATAAAACATATCTACTAGTGATGCACGGGTCGGGGTTTTTTTCCGACCCGAGGGTCCCGCTCTTTTAAAAAAATGTGACCGCACCAAACCGCCCCGCACCTCCTCTTCTATTTTTTTAACCCGCCCCGCCCCATTAAAACACATGTTATGATATTGACGAATGCTTTTATTTAGTCTGAGAAAGGTGCATATGGTCTCCTAAATTGGCACTGGAAACTGGCAACACAAAATGTATTTTCATTTGAACGTTAAGCCTATAAACATAAATAGGCAAATAAATAAAGTGTTTTAAAGCGTTTAAGTGTTATAAAGCACATAGCCAACGCTGCTGCTGTTGTCTGCACTGATTACCTCGCTGAACCTGTGCCAAACCTGTGATTTAGCCATTTGACCCTCCTTCTTCTTTTTAAGGACGTAAACTCCCGAACGAATATTATTCAACACTTCTTCTTCCATCTTTTGTTGCTTGTCTGCTTGGCGCTTTCTGCACGTAGCCTGCGTAGCCTACTACGCGCCTACGTGGACATTAAGTTATAAAACGTGACCTGTGTTTAAATAACTGATAAATATTTTGTCTTACATGTTATAGTAACAAAATGTAGACACTGATTAAAGTCTTTATTTTCAGTTTGACAAAAAATAAAATTAATAGATAGAACTAGATATTTCAGAATAGTAAACCACACCAACCCGCCCGCAGTGAAGCAAAAATTACGGGTTAGGGGGCGGCCTGCGCATCACTAATATCTACCTGTACTGTACTCGATCCGTTGGAGGAAAGGAGGTTAAATGGACCACACAAAACACCAAATTTACACATGAAAATGAAGTATAAATCTGTTACGGTCTTCAGAACACCCAACCACACACAAACTGTCAGTAATTAGGACTCTATATGACGGGGTCAGTAGGATACAGAGGGAAAAAAAGGAAAAACACACAGAAACCGTGCTGTCAAACTGCCAATATCCACAATGAGACATAGAGAACGGGAGGGAACAGGTCAAACTCGAAGAAACACAGCAGGGAGGGAAGGACAAAGAAGAATACACAGAAAACAAAAAACATTGGCATGGTCGTAGTTCCGTATATAAAAGGCACCACAGAACGCATACAAACAGCAATCAGGAAATACCACATATACACTCCAGTAAAGCCACACGGCTCTTTGAGACGGCTACTGGTTGATCCAAAAGACTATGTACCCACAGAAAACAAAAATAATGTTATCTACAAAATACCCTGCTTATCATTAAACAAGATTTACAAAGTAGAAACAGGAAGAGCAAAAGACAGGAGCAAGACATGCAGCAAAAGAAAAACACCTAAAATCTGCTGTAATGGATCACTGGAAACAGGAAAATCACATCATGGACTGGGAAGAGGCCAAGGTCATCCACTCTGACAGTAGCAGATACCACCGTTGGACCAGGGAAGCCACTGCATGTCTTTAACTCTTCATTAATGATCCTGTCTTTGTGGCCACCTCAAGGACAGATCATACACACCTGTAGATGCATGTGGTACAGAAAAATGTGTTTTCCATGTAATGATGAATCAAGCCAGCACGGTCAAAATAAATTGTGGCCATCTGACCAGAGCCATGTGTCATGTAGCTGAAGATGCAAACACACTTCCATAGCAACTAGTCAATGGAGACGGCATCACATGGCAGCAACACATTTAAATAAAGTTGGGACGGGGACAATGAAAGGCTGGAAAAGTGAAAGAAACAGTTGGAGAAACATGTTCCAGCCAGTTAGGTAAATTAAGTGAGTAACATGGTTATAAAAAGAGCATTTTAGAGAGGCAGAGTCTCTCAGAAGATAAAATTATTAGTCATTATTGAGAAGAAATTTCAGAAAATAAAACTATGAAGACTGAATTTTCCACCATCATGAGTAAATAATATCAGAGCTTCAGAGAATAAATTCAGTTCCAACTATAAGCCAACTATAATTATCTGCATTCATATGAACTAATTCATAAAATCATTACCTAGCAAAGTAAACCAACGGATTACATTAATGGTAAAATGGTAAATGGTCTGTATTTATTTAACGCTTTTACTGTACCTGGAACGATACCCAAAGAGCTTTAATCACACGCACATTCACCTAATCACACACACATCACACACACATTCACACACTGATGGCAGAAGCTGCCATGCAAGGCGCTAACTACGACCCATCAGGTAACTTGGGGTTTGGTGTCTTGCTTAATGACATCTCGATATGAGCTCGACAGGCCAAGTATCGGACTGGCAACCCTCAGGTTACAAGATGACCACTCTACCCACTGAGCCACGCCGCCCCGTGGCTCAGTGGGTAGAACCAGGAAGTACTACCATCTTCCTGGACTAGTTGGGAGTGGTTAGAACAGGAAAGAGGGATCAACCAGCAGCATAAGGCTAAGCCAGAGATTCCTGCTGAGAAAGAAGAAGAGAAACACAAATGAATGACAACAACAACGTCAGATGTTTCTACACGGTGTCATGGTCTGGGGTTTGGATTTAGGTGTTTCGTTTGTCTTCTGTGTTTGGTTACGCGTGTAATTTGGAGCTTAGCTATCCGTCGCTTGATGCAGAAGATGGAGCAATACCACCGGAAATTACAGGGGCAGTGCTGAGCAGAATAGTTTATTTACGACCAGCAAAAGAAAGAAACCAGAGAAGAAGAAGAGGATCAGGAAGGGAACAAAAAAGAATAAAGATGAGGACAACAACTGTAGAAATTGTGCAAAGTTTTGAAGAAAGACTATATGTGAGTGTTTAGGGCGTGTTGGGCAGTTGGAAACAACTTTATAGCGATGCATTGCCGCCACCAAAAGGTGTCTGAAACTGACGTCGGCTCACTGAACTCAGCCCTGCCCAATAGTGGAGGAACTGACTTAACAACCAAGGCAACACAAAAGACGCATGGAAGTACAAGGACAGCGACGTATGAAACGGCGTCGCTTCCTGAAGTTAAACTGGGAGCTGGTTCCACAGAGAGGGGTCCGATAACCGATAACTCCCCGTTTTAGTTTTTTGTTTTATGTTGTATTCTGAATAAAACATGGAAATCCCTGCATTCTGTTTTTAATTTAGATTTTTTCCATTGCATCCCAACCTGTGTGGATATGTGGTTCATAGCCGGAGCCCTGAGTTTAAGTCTGTCGTCTTTTGGGAAGCCCCATTAGAGACTAAATGCTACTTTTGACAGCTTGAACAATGAGAAAGAGCAAGAAAGAGGAGAGCTGAGTGCTGCGGTTCCCTTTGAGCAATGGCTGCCGTCCAGTATGAACTCCTTGGTATTCAGGGAGCACCTCGTTTTTGTGTCAACACGAGACAAGAGAAGCACTTAATGTGACATTTAGAGATGCTCTGGAGAGTCTCTCTGGAGGCTGCAGGCAAGGGGAGAAAAGAACCAACGATGTTATCACAGACATGTGTTTTAAATGCCAGGAGGGATGCTTTACCAAACCAAAAAGCTTTGGCCACAATGATTAGAGAATAACCCGGCCTCTGGTCGAACACCTCAGGCTCACATTAAGCTTTCTCTGAAATGATTTCATCTCTTTTCTATTACATATGATCTTTTAAGGCTTAAAGAACAATCTTCTTAGATTGTACATTAGGGCTGCTGTTATCCTTAGAAGAAATCCAGGCATGCAGTGCATTTTAAACAGTCGGCCACAGGATAGGACACACTGAGCTTAATGAGTGGGCGATTGTAAATCTTAACCAGATGGCTGTAACACACATCTTTACTGTGGATCACAGCCATTTTTTAAAGACTCCAGCCCCTCGAATAACGGTGAAAATCTCTTCCACTAATGCCGGACTAAATATCTCCTATTGATGTGGGTTTATCCCAAAGGGACCTCCGCAACAGGACAGCATGAATATTTAACAGGTGATGAAAGGTCAGTCCTCTGGCATGGTTACTGAACTTGAACTAATCAATCATTCCTGTGTTAAATCTCTCTGTTAAAGCCAACTTGTGCATTTTACCAGTAGAAACAGATTCTTCCTCTCAGTGGTGGTATTTAAATAATTAAACAACAAATCCATGTAATTCACAGGACAAGCATCTGAATATTTCTGCAGTTCAAATGTGGACCATTCGTTTACCCTACAATCCCACCGTGTAAGCGTTTGGATTTGTGTTTGATGCAAGGTCTGGCGACTGTGCCATTCCTCCCAATAAATCAGGCTGGGAGTTGGAAGTATAAAGATAAAGCTGCATGGTGATGAAGCTGCAGCATGGGAGCAGAGTCAAGGAAACAAGGTTAGCTATTCATCACGAGACATCCCGAGAACTTCCACAGACTCATTTCCCCCCATTTGTCTCTGATATGGTGACACATTCCTGTAGGCTCTGGGTTTTATGTTTCATCACAGCTTCACTCACCTCCAGTCTAACGTGGCAGACGTGGTATAATCCAGTCAGAGGTGACAGTCAGGTGTTGTGAGGAGCAAGTAAAAGCTGCAGAGAACAGCATCTGGCTTGTTTTGATCTGCAATAAACTGAATTTGACTCATTTTTATTGCCTTCTTCATTTCTCATCATCTCCAATCATCACAATTTGCTCCTGTGCAGATGTGCTGATATTCAAACTGTGTTTGCTCAAGTAGAAATAATCAGTTTGTCTATTTGTTGCCATCTCAGAGCTCCTTGAATATTTAAGGCTTTGATGTTGGGTTGTTTAATATGGTTACCTAAGCAGCTTGCCAGAACTGACCCGTCAGAGATTCTCCTTAAATGCTTCTCTCCTATTTTCCAAAATGTGCCTGGATTGCGACAATAACGCATCCTTTTGAAGCCTCTCCTCACAGCCCGAGGAAAAGGTGTTTTCTGCAGATAATCACTTATTTCAATTCACACTTCACCCAAAGACAGCTTCATAAATCTCCTTCCTTAAAGGCTCAAGTACCTGGAAATAATGTGACCTGAATCTAATTATATGGTGGAAACACACATGGCAGATTTTCCCCGACATTAATTATTTCATGTCTTCTTGCTCATATAACAAAGAGGCTCAGCTGCCAGGTGACTAGCATGGAGTCAAAGGGGAAAAGGGTTTCCAGCTAATGTGTGGCTGGGATGTGTGATGACTGGACTCACGCCACGTGCAGCTTTAAACAACGCTGCTGTAAAGTGGCTGTTAAAGAGTGAACTGTTGACTGCTGCTGTTATTGGGCATGAGGCCCAGACAGTCCTGACTCAGCTCAAAGGCATACTTCAGTTGGCAGACGCCCACACTGGCAGAACAGACCATTTCCTTCCAGAATCAACCTGAACGGTGCCAGAGAAGACCGACGTTTGTGTCTGCAAAAGATATAAAAAATCCAAAAGACGTCTCAGAGGACTAAAGGCTTCCATGCTGACTGGGTCTCTGTAGAAAATACAAGCAAACGTCACATCTTGGTTTGTTTAGATGCCCTGTTGTTGTGAGGCTGCTTCCCTTACAGAAAAACCACATGTTGCACATGTGAACCACATGTGAACCACATGTGAACCACATGTGAACATGGGGTTTTGGAAGGATTTTGTGTGATCCACTTGTGAAGAACATGTAGCTCACATGTGGATCATATGTAGTTCACCTAAACCACACGTGTCAACTACATGTAAAGAACATGTTTGCACATGTGATTCACATGTTTATAACCACATGTAGTCAGATGTGAAATTCATGTGATTTTTCTCTAAATTCTTGTTTAACCCTTTGAAGCCTGAACCAAGAAAAATGAAAAGTATTTTTTTTTTCATTTTTTCATTCAAGTCTTTATTGGCCCTTTAACAAAACATTAAAAAAATTTAAATAATTTTTGTATATTTATCGTTTATTACGATATAATATGTGATATTGTGGTGCATTATCGTATTATTATTGTATCCAGCAGGGGGCAGAAGTTGAGTATCAGATTGGGTTTTGAGCAAAGTTTTTACCATAAAGTGATGAAAAAGTCTCAGAAACTGTATCAAATATTGTACATACGGCATTAAAGGGTTAATTCTATGTTTCTCTCAGACTGCAGGATCAAATTCTGACATCATGTCACAGTCTATTTCTGATCCTCAGAACTAAATGTTCAGTAAATCTGCATTGCATGCAGTCAGACAATGTGTCAAACATGCTTCAGTGAGAATTTGATTCCCTCCCATTCGTGCATCTACACCCACCAACCAGTTTATCAGTTACACCTGGCACATGGCAGCAGCTCATCACATCTAGTCATGTAGACATGGTCAAGATGACTTGAAGTTCAAACTGAGCTTTAGAATGAAGAAGAAAGGGGTTCAAGTGACTTTAGTCCTTTTACCTGAGATTTTATAAAACTTTGGCTCAACATTACCTGGGTAAAAAACTTCCTCTCCACTAACTTAGTTGATGTTTAGTCCCTAAGTACACTCACTGAAAATGAAATATGACATGGTTTCCCTGCATTAGCTCAAAACTAATCTTGTGCTAGCATACACAGGGCTGCCAGCTTTTCAATAATCCTTGGAGAATTTTGGGGTTGCCTCAGGACTCTTGGGGCCCTGGGCCCTTCACTCTGGGGATGGAGGGGTCAGTTGGTGCCGGGGGTCTGGGCCTGCCCAGACGTGGGTCGCTGCATGTCCTGGTGTCTAGTTGCGGCCCCGGGACCCAGGGTATGGCCTGGGGGCAGGCAGCCCATTACTGGCAGCCATTTTCCCAAAAACTAGTTATAGTCAGTGCTACACATTTTCTCCCTCTGATAGTACCTGGGTAGTACCTGATAGTACCTTATAGTACCTGCCTGCAGCACCAAGACTCAGAGTACTGTCTGTCTCCTCCCTGGCAGCACCTGTCCTCCTCCTCGCCTCTTTAGTTTGCCTCACCACCTCTGCTTCTGTGTTACGACGGATTCTCAGACGTTTAAGGACGTTTGTGGGCTTCACACATCACACTGCGCATCGTTGCTGTTTGTGGAGCTAAAATTTCTCCCGTCATCACTGCGTGTCGGACTGATCACTGAGCAGTGGATGAACCGCTGCTGGGATGCGACAGTGCGCCTTTTTCATATATGTCTATGGCAGGCGGACGAATCAGTAGTTCCTACTTATCCTGAAAGTTTAGTTAGGCTATATATATATTGATATAGGAGGAATAGATATTTCAGTATTGATCCGCACGTCACTACTATTTATTCTTCTCAGATAATTACTTAAATCAAAGGCCCATTCCCACTCATTTGTTTTTTTATTTGTTTCACAGGGACCAGGACCAAGACTAGTGCTCCCCACCAGGAATCCTCCCGAACCTCCTGATTAGCCAGCCTTGCTCTTGATGTCTATTTCAGTGTGAGAAATGGGAGATGTGACATAAGAGCACATGAAGCCTCACGGCCGATGCGTGAGACTTGGCTGCCCTGCATACACCTAGATTAGCACTGCTACATAGCTTCATGCTAACATCAGGTCAATAACCTAACATAACATTAGTAGTTGTACAGTGTATGCACAGGGACAACATTTCTTCTTTCTTCAAGATGATGCTATCATGTCGATATGGAGCTATATCTTTGAGGAATCTTTCCAACACTTTGTTGAATCTATGACACCAAGAATGAAGGCAGTTCTGGATCTAACTTGGTACTAGAAGGTGGACCTTTTTTCCTCTCTGACCACTCATCTGTCACCTTGTTCTGCTGTTGTTCTCCTCACAGAAGTTGATGTCAGTTATTTACTGCAGCTGAAGATTGTTTACGTTGCTTTGCATTGTTGTGTGCACGGTGGCTGCATGCATGCATCCTGCTGCTATCAGCTGTTGTCTCAGACTTATTGGACGGCTTACTGCTGGGCGCCACATTTGCAAGGATATAAAAGATGTTTGTGCTTTCATGATATTTGCTGTTGCCATGGGCTTTATTTTTCCTGTCATTATGTTGTCATTACTTTCTCACAGAGGAAGTTTGCTCAGTGGATGAAATTGTCATTTGATACCAAACAAAAAGTGTTATGAAAATGGAAAAATTTTAAATTACAAATGTTTGGACCTAGTTTCTTTTCTCATTATTTGACTCCCACTGCACAGTGATTAAATGAGAAGCTGCAGGAGGAAAAAAAAGAAAAGAAAACAAAAAGCATCACCTTGACACAAAAAAAGTAGAAAATACTTCATATTTCCTTCTGGAGTTTATATTAGGCAGGATGAAACCAGAAAAAATCCTGAACGTAGAAATTAGCAGTAGTAATGCATGTGGCGTGTTTGACAGAGAAATTGCATGCCTGTATGTTAATGAATGAAGGATACCAGAGAAATGGGACCTTAATGTTTGGGTACAATAAAACATAATGATTTAAATTACAGCAATTTCCACTCTGATATTCCTTCATGCTTAAAACTGACATGTAGGCTGGAGGAGACAATAAACATCCATCACTGATGGTGTTGAGGATAAAAGGGCTGATTAGGTCTCAGTAGGACATTTTATCATCAAGTGCAACCCAGACCCGCGACTCTCAAGAAATAAACTGGTCTCTTCTCCAGTGTCTTCACTGTGCGATGGCTCGTATCCCAGACTGGGCGTTTTGCTGTCACCCTGCCAAAGTGCACAACATGGACCAACAGCTCCCTTTTCATGAAGGACCAAGCAGTGAGCGTCCCTTCTGATTAAACGTTTTGGACGAGGCTGCGCTGCGAGCCCAGCACAGACTGGTGGGGTGCCATCGCTGCACTGCAGGTTTGTGGACCGGCTGGTGGAGCGTTCACACGGCTTCAGTCACTCGCACCACATGCAGTCAAGGCAAATGGCCAAATCTGTCAATTCAGGAAAACTGAAGATGCTGTATGATGTCTAACGCTGTGATTTACAATCAAAGCGGACCATTTTAATCTTTTCCTTTTCACCTGTTCCCTCCAGGGGTTGCCACAGTAAATCATCTGCCTGCATCTGCACCCTCTTTTCTAACTTAATCTCCTCTTTGGTCTTCCTCTAGGCCTCCTGATTGGCATTTCCGACCTTAGCATCCACTACAGGTATATTAACAATCTCTGCACTGTAGAAGCCCAAACCATGTTAGTCTGGTCTCGCTGACCTCGCAAAGCAGAAGAGAGAATCCTAGCTAATAGTGCAAAGTCTATGAGAAATGATGGCCAAGATGGTTTTATTAGCACATTAAAGGGTACACAGGCTCTAGAGTTAATTCCTGTTATCGGTTTTAAGCTAGAGGGACCTCGAAAAACTAAAGAGTCAAAAGAAAAATAACTAAGCAGTTTCACTTCATTTATAGTCATGAAAAAGAAAGTTATTCCTCTTTACTGACATACTGACTGACTGATGGGGGTAACATGATAAAGATAAACCTGGACCCAACAGGCAAAGACCTGCAACGAGCAAAGGAACCCAGGAGTATTTATTCTGCAGGAGCTGATGAATGAAACAGGTTTGGTGATCAGAAACTCAGTAAATGAGGGGAGATCTTTAAACGAGGAAACGGAAGGAAGACCAAAAATATTAACTAGATCAAGAAATACAGAACAGAGTTATGTAGATTATTATTGTAATATTATAATAATAATAATATTAAATATTCGATGATGCTGACTGGAGTCAGAAATGCTACATTTTCCTGAAACCACTGAATTATACTCAGTTAAGTTTTTCTTTAATCCAGCAATAAACTAAAGCAGTAGAGGAACGGACTCTGTTCTGGTCCAGTGTTACGTTTGCTCTGTTGGAGAACTGAACTCATTGTGGATCAATAAAATTCTGTCACACTGCTCATACAACTCTAATTTTATTATCCTGTTTTCTCAGCTTAAAAATAAAACTATTGGTGCCTAATTTCTGCAGTGTTCTAACATAAAAGAAAGATGCATTTGCAAGATGAAAGCAGCACAGTTACCTAGATGTGGGCTGCGTCGGTGGGTGGTATGGTTAGCTTGTTAGCTTGTGACCAAAGCTGCTTCTCTTTAACTCAACCTTGAACAGATGGCTGTCAGAACGCATCCAGAAAACGAGCCACAAAACATCTGATAAACAAACGCAGGTCATCTAAACGCAGCAGCTGATGAGGTGATGAAGAGCAGCTAAAATGTCATGTGATCAGTGACAGCGGCTAATGACGAGGTGAAGCATGACATGACAGGAAAAGGTTTTCACAGAGAGGAGCTGGAGGCATTCAGGGGGCAGGTGGGGAAGGAGGAGAAGCTGTCGCCATGACAACGCTGCTATCTGCACTATTTCAGACATATTTTCTAAACTATGGAGCTTCCAACTGTAGATTGGGTTTCTGTGATGTGAACACAATTAAATGGAAAAGCTGGAACTGGTTCACTATTCCCCATCCCAGTCCGGGGACGGGATTAGTAAACAGAAGCCGAGGGTCCGTCCCCTGACTCTCTCCTGATTATAGCTGAGATCTATCATCTGGAAAATAATAAAAAAGCAGACTTCTTTTCTTTAAAGGTAAAACACATGCCTCATATTCTTATTTGAGTGTCAGATTTTGCACTTTTATCTAAAACTGTGAGGAAATCTGGATTTCTTCTTCTAATTAAAACAGGAATTTTGGTTGTTAAAACAAAAACATTGAGGGAAAAAATCTGCATCTTTAAGTGCATCTTACAAATCTTTACTGTATCCGTGTCTGATATTTGTAATTTGGGTTGATACTATTAGCTTGTTGATCATTGAATATATGTATTGATGTTACACTATTACAGTCACCGCCCACTTCATCACGCTATTACCGCTTTGGACCCGCATTTCCTTCAGAACTGAGTCCAGTGAACTCATCGTCATGTTCTAGAAAGCAGGTGGAGATGATCTGAGCTTTGTGACATGGTGCATTATCCTGCTGGAAGCAGCACCAGAAGATGCTCCACTGTGGTCATAAAGGGATGGACATGGTCAGCAACAATACTCAGGTAGGCTGTGCTGGTTAAACCAGGCCACGTTGGTACTAAGGGGCCCAAAGTGGACCAAGAAAATCTCCCCCCACCATTACACCAGCAGCAGCCTGAAGCGTTGATCCAAGGCAGGATGGATCCATGTTTTCATGATGTTTCCAGCAGATTCTGAGCCGAGCATCTGAATGTGGAGCTGAAATGGAGACTCATCAGACCAGCAACGTTTCTCCATCTTCTATTGTCCAGTGTTGGTGAGTGTGCGTGAATTGTAGCCTCAGTTTCCTGTTCTTAGCTGGCAGGAGGAACCCGGTGTGTCTTCTGCTGCATCCTGGTCCAGACAACTGCTGCTCGCTGGATAATTTCTCTTCTTCAGACCATCTCTGGTTGTGGGTGAAAATCCCAGAAAATACTCAGACCAACAATCATCCTCCTTCTTCTTCATTCTGATGCTCAGTTTGAACTTTAGCAAGTCGTCTTCACCACGTCTACATGGCTACATGCTGCTGTGTGATTTTATCTTTTGCAGGGGGTCGAGTTTGCTTTAAATTTTTTTTTATGTATTTAAGTATTTAAATCACATCCTCTTCAATCAAATGCATCCCAGGTTTCTTATTTATTAGAAACACCTAGAAGCTTTCAGTTCAACCAAATCCCCCTGCAAGATTTCCTCATCTGAACATCCTTTTCAGATCAATACTAATTCCAGCCAATACCCCTTACATACGCATCTGTAGGTGCATCAGCTGCTGAAAATGGAAAAAAAGCTAAAACAGATAAATAGAAATACTGAACCAATCCAATCATTATTTCCACGAAGCTTCATTCCCATTACTGGGAGCCAGTGCGTTGCTGCAGTCAGCTGAATCAGCACTTTCTAGGGGGTTGTCTCTCATAAGGCATGTGTGGAGATCATCAGGCACCTTGTAAATATCCCAACTACACAGCCAGAACAACACAAGCCTCGCCTCAGCTGGCTCAAAACAATGCAGATTCTTTCTCTTCAGATTATGTTAACCATAATGAGTGCAGCATCCCACTGGAAGAGGCCTTACAGGTAAAAACATGCAGACACTGGATGTTATCATCAACGTCCATGAGCTCGCTTTTACCCAACCTTTAAAATGAAAAAATTTAAATATTTCTAATACTGACACTTTCCATGATTCCTCTTATGCCCCCTCAGCTTCTCCCAGGATGAGAGATGATGCCTCCTCCCAGACACAAAGAGACTAAACTCACATACAGATTAAGTCAATGCTGTGCAAGAGGGCAGAGTGCACGCAGAGCTGAAAGAGGATTGAATACAATACATACCAGAGAGCTCGCTGGTTAAATCCCTTGATGGGTGCCATCTTAGGCAAAATAACAAAAGCTTTTGATCAGTGTGGGCTTAAAGGAAATCCATTACAGGGGACTAAAATGCCTTTAGCTTTAGCCCATAGTGTCCATAGAGAGCTGTAAATCTCATATGTGCTCAATCATACGTTCCAAGTCAAGAACCTCAATTTCAGATGACATATTTCCCTTTGTCAATTATTGCTTTGGTTTGTTTGAATCTTTCCATGGTGCTGAAATGACTCCACTAATGATTTTACTCCTAAAAATAGAAATAATTATCATTTTATATTGGTCCATACCTATAGGAATCCAGACATAGTTAAAACGACAATTACAATAATTTAAGATATATCCACTTCATAGTTTTGACTAAACACTAAATACTTGTCATTTTGGAGTCAGTTTGGAGGGGAACAAGAATTAGAAACAACAAATATATGAAATCTTATTATAGTCCATGCAATTTACAAAAGTTGCATCTTTATTTTCACTATGATTCAAGTTGCTTATGAACTGAGGTCCCCTGACTTTCCCCAGCATTTATTTTTGGGGTAATTCAGCTGGTGTATTCGTGTGTGTGATTAGAGAGGCGGTTGCGTCATAGGCCGGGACAGAAAACTGGCGCAGATGTTGAGGAAAACCCGCCAGAACAAACCAGGAAATGAAGCACGTGGACCTTCAAAATAGAACCAGCCAACTTTTCATGGACGTGCCGATATGGAGGGAGAAAAGTGACACAATTAAATATATAAATACAGTGTTGACTAAGTAATTAAATGTGTCATTACTTTTTTAAAATAGGAAATAAAAACATGGATAAATTATTTGATTTATACTTGTGGAGCAGGGTGACCAAACAAACGTCACAATCTGTTGCTTCAGTTAGTTTAAATTAATTCCCGACACACTGCAGCTCAGGAAACATAAAATAATTCAATAATTATATGTTTTACATCAATTTCATTCATTTCTATAGCTTAAAAGCATGTGTCATTCAAATTTTCATCAACTGATTATTTAAACAACTAATTATTTATTTTATTAATTATATATGCATTTATTTTCAATATTAATTAATGACACATTAAGGTAGTTTTTAGATGACTTTCTTAATTAATTTAATATGTTTATTTTCAGTTTTAATAAATTAATGACACATTGAACTAGAGTAGAAAATAATCAGTGACGTCTTCATAGCAGTTTTTTGGGAAAAGACATTTATTGTCCTCTAATGACCCAAAGGGTAAAATTTTCCTGTTGACCAAAACAAACTTATATTGGAATTTCAAGCTTCTCCAAGGCAAAGCATCTTATAAGATAACAAAAGAAGAAGAAGAAAAGATTGCATATTGGGCCATGAAAAAAATTGTGACCATAAATTGAGGGGAAAATGACCTAAAACGACAAAAAAAGACCCCAATGACTAACAAGGGGAAACTTTAAATACACCTAAAATCAAATACTGAGTGTGACATAAGGAGCAAAACAAGAAAACACTAAAAGTAGTTTATATTTACATGAGCTTAGTGTAAGTAAATAAATAAACAAACAAATAAATAAATAAATAAGTTCTATTATGTTTTGAAAGTCTGGAGCGGAAGCAGCAGTGTTGGCTCTGGTCGCCTTGTCGCTCGCGCTCCTGTCTCAGATACCGATCAGCAATTGGCAGGACTGCCGAGCTGGAGCGCTCTAGCGCGGGGATGAACCTTCTCGCGCGCGCGTCTGGAAAGGTCGAGTTGTCCAGGAGCAATGCCAACACTTTCACATAACTAAGCAAGCGCGTGTGTCTGCAGCTTTGGAAACATATCTGAGGGTTTGGTGACAGAAGTTTGAGAAGTGTTGCAGAGGCCGGTCAGAGCTGCTGCTGCTGGAAATGGTCACGGTGGGACCTCAGCTGCAGCTTCAGCCCACAGAAGCGCCGCAAACTCGGGCTGAGCGCGCAGGATGAGACCGGGGGACGAGGACAGCGACTCGGGCATCACGTTGTTTGTGCGGACGGCGTGAGTCACAGTTTTCCACCATGGACGAGAAGTTAAACAGACTCATCTTCATCCTGGTTGCTGCGGTGCTCTTCCTGATGATCGGCTACCAGTACGTGTGTCCGGCGGACAGCAACACCTGCTACTTCAGGAGCGACGACAAGGGGCTTTTCCAGAAGTATTCATCCGGGTTTGAGTTGGTCTATACGGAGCCGGAGGCGGATGAGGACTTCCCCACCAAAATCACATCCAAATTCAACTTCACGGAGCGGGACCTGGACCGGCACGTCGACTTCAACATCCGAGGGGACGATGTGATGGTGTTCCTGCACATCCAGAAAACCGGCGGGACGACGTTTGGGAGGCACCTGGTTAAAAACATCCAGCTGGAGCAGCCCTGCGACTGCATGGCCGGCCAGAGAAAATGCACCTGTCACCGGCCCGGGAAAGCTGAGTCGTGGCTCTTCTCCCGGTTTTCCACGGGTTGGAGCTGCGGCTTGCACGCGGACTGGACCGAGCTCACGAGCTGCGTGCCCGTGGTGATGAACAAGAAGGACAAGAACAAGAATGCCCCAAAAAGCAAAAGGTGAGGGGATGTCTGCATGACAAGTGTACGACCAAGCTCTTCCTAATTTTATTTATTAACTGCATTAAAAAAAAGTCATTTAATTCACCAGTTTTATCAGTCACGCGTGTATTAGAACATTTATCTCTCTAAATTATCTAAAACGATTAATATATCGACCATTTTAATTATTAACTTTTAATTTGTTTCTGTTATGAGTGAGTTAAATGCATGCTTTTTAGCACTTGTTCAGTATTTAAATGTAAAAGCTCAAATCAAACCAACTGTAGCGCAGTAATTAATTTAAACGTGTTTTTAATCCAGCGTTTCTTTAGGTTTCTGAAAAATGAGCTCATGAAAAAACGTAGGGAACGAATTAATGAACAAATCTGAATAGATGATAAAGTTTTGACATATAAATGACGCTACAATAAACCCGTTGAGTTGTTTAAAGTACTGCTTTATAGTATCCTAAATGGTTATTTACGCCTCATTTAAAGTCGCTCCACACAGGGGCGGGTCTAGAATATTTTGATGTGGGGGGCCAGGTAGGGGGCATAGACCAGGAAAAGGATGGCACATAGGAACTTAAAAATAAATAAATAACTAATAATTATAATAATTATATATGTGTATGTAATTTTTTAAAAAGAACATATTTAACAATATTACAACAAAAGTGGTCATCTAATGCAAACAGTTTTAAAAAACAGCTTTTGTTGATGAGGTGATGCTGCATTTAACAGCTTTAATCTGAGCTGCACAAAAACTTTATTCATAGCAAGAAAAACTTTGAGCCAAATCAGTTTTATGTGTTTTTCTGCATAATTGGCTTTTTAATTTTGCACAGTTGTTACATCCAGTGGTTTTATGACTTTTACATCATCTTCATTAACAATATAAAGTTTGGACAGACAAATATCATCACCCATGTAGATAGTTGATGAGATTATGCTAAATAAGTGCTGCATTATAATCTAGAACATGGCAGTGTTGATACAGAACATCATATTCATGTACATGACATGCTGCATTCATTTGGACCTGGAAATCTGAGGTTTAGTCAGGTTAAACACTGTAATTTCCCTCTGGGATTAATAAAGTATTTTACAAAAGTCAGTTTACATCATTTGAAATTTGTTTGTTCCTGGGGAGGCACTGGCAGGGCCAGTCAAAACTTTGGGGTGGCCAGAGCCCCCGCCCAGGCCACCCATCTGGTCCCACTCTTTGATAGCTATATATATATATATATATATATATATATATATATATATATATATATATATATGTATATGTATATATATATATGAGGGGGGGGGGGGGGGGGTCCAAGACAGGATTCACTGCAATCTGTTGGTTTCCTTAGCTAGGTAATTATTTTTTATGAATTTGGTTTATTAATAATCACAGTTATAAATTGAATTAATGTATGATTGTTTTAATTGGATCACAATGAACTGGCTTGAATTGGAACGTTTCTGTAGAGGGCCTTGAGAGGAATTTGTCGTGAATTTGTACTATAGAAATACGGCTGAATTTAAATGAACGTGAATGAAGTCATAAATTGGACTATTGTGGGTGTGTTTTGATTGGATCACAGTGAATTGGTTTGAATTGGTAAAAGTCTGTAAAGTGGTTTGAGACGACTTTGTTGTGAATCGGTGCTGTAATGGCTAAAACAGACTAGATCAGCTCAATTCAATTTAATCATATTAAAATACAGCCAATTTATACTTGGTTAAGTAGGTAAAGAAACCAATAGATGACATTTGAGCTTCCATTCTGAGCATGAGTTTTATTGGAAACTGAAATTCTTTCACCTGGACTTTAGTCTTTCTGGTTGCTGGGATACGACGGTGCTCGTCTCCAGATGTCCAGCTTCCCTCTCTGCTTCATTTTCCACCGTTTGACGTGTGATGTTTCATTTTGCTCTGCCACCTTCTTGCTGTTACTGATCCAACCAGGTGGTGGAAACCTTCATCAGAAGGTTTGCTCCATATTGACATGACAGCATGACACAGTTGCTGCAGATCCATGATGAGAATCTCCCGTTCCACCACATCCCAAAGCTGCTCTACTGGACTGAGATCTGGTGACTGTGGAGGCCGTTGGAGTCCAGTGAACTCATCGTCATGTTCTAGAAAGCAGGTGGAGATGAGTCTCTTAAATCCCATTTCTGATGCTCAGTTTGATCTTCAGGATTTTGTCTACATGACTAAATGTGTTGAGTAGCCGCCATGTGATTGGCTGATTAAATATTTGTGTTGACAATCAGTTAAACAGGTGTGCCTAATAAACTGGTTGGTGAATAGTTATTTTTTAATAGTTTGTTTGTTTTAATAGTTGTTTTCCATTTGTTTCACTCTATTATAATGAAATCAGCTTAATTTGATTATCTGGAGACACCAAATCAGGGTTAACTTGAATTTTTAGGCCCTGACTCAGGGTTATAGAGTTGATAAAGCGGACCACGTCACCACCGCCAAGAGTCGACTCCTCATCTACAAAATGCCAGGAGACAGGCCGCCTCCTGATCCCAAGGTTTGTTTCAATTTCCAGTAATTACAGATGCTAAGCTTAAGGGAGTAAATCACTTAAGTAGGAAGGTTCCTCTGAGGTCTGCAGCCTGTGTCTGAATCCAATTTGTCTCGCTGTTAGTTCAGAGTACAAATCTCCATATGTTACTAGAGGTGTGAAGAGTGGTTGGCAAGGACGGCGCACGCCTCTAAGAATCCTCCAGATCCATTCATTGCCCTAAGTGGTGGTCATCACACCTAATTTAACACTTTGAAATAGTCTTGAAGAAACACCTCAGAGACATATCAGCAGTGTAAGGCAGACATGTACCCACAGGGTACTCGGAGACACTCTTTTCCATCTTTCTGACCTAATATATGTGACTTGAGTTTTTATGATCAGGTGAGTCAGTTCAGACGGCCAGGGTTCCTACACACATGTGGAAATGTACACGTATGTACATTTAATATAACTTCTAGATACTTTGATCATGTGGAATTTTGGATTTTTCCTCTTCCTGATACCTGGAATTAAATGTTTGCTGATTTTGAATATAAATATATAGGGTGTACTCACTTCTGTGAGATTATATATATATATATATATATATATATATATATATATATATATATATATATATATATATATATATAATAATAATAATAATAATACATTTTATTTTAAAAAAGCGCCTTATCAAAGCACCCAAGGACACTGTACAAACATAAGACACTAAAAGTAAGCAAAACATTAAAAGCACAAAACAGAATAAGTGATAGAGGAAGGAAACACTGTGGAAAGATGTATATGGACTTAGGGGGGATAAGACTGTCTGAACAGATGAGTTTTGAGTCTGGATTTGAAGAGAAGGAAGGAGTCCACTGTACGGAGATCATATATATATGAGAGAGAGATAAATGTAAAATAGAAATATATATATAATAAAAAGAAACACGTTTGATATATAAAGTTAATAAAATCTATTTTAATTTAAATGCAAATGTATAAACATATTTGATACATTTATATTTAAGGATGTCCTGATTCGTTAGCTGATATCAGAAATAGGTCCGATATCAGCTAAAATAAACGGTATTGGATGATATCGGCCTGAATCAGGAATCTCCGACATGAGCAGTCCATTCTGCTCCAGCATGCACCTGATCACAAGGTAGCAGGAGTGATGTCGGCAGCGTGGCAGTATTTTTCGTAAAAGTCAGAAAAAGACGTTGCAGCACCTGTCATGCACACGTTTCCCGTGGTTTAACAACATCCGGGAAGTTTAATACGTCCAACCTCATCACGCATTTTAAGCAGCATCACAAAAAGCTGACTGGGAGACAGCTGAGCATGCCCGCATCATCCTTTCAGTTAACTATTTATTTTCTGCTTGTTGTTAGACTGATATGTTTGATTTGTTTACACTATTATGTGACGATGAAGAGCAATGACCTCATTGTTTTGGGCAGCCAGTGAAATTGAAGCCGTGGGCTCGTTAAAAAGTTGGACATTACTGTGTGGTTTCTAGCGTCCCCACGCTGGCTTGTTGCTACCATAAACTGAACTTGAACTGTTATTTTGCAATATAAATATAACTTTTTGTTTATGTTTGTTTATTGAGGTTTTTCTATTTTATTCTTTATTTTATTCATTTGTTGTATTTTCTTTTGTTTAAGGTGCAAAATGTGACCCATGGTTAAAAACAAATGGATCCATTTTATCTGTTGTTTCTGTTCTCTGAGTAAAATCACTTTTTCAAGCCTTTTCCTCACATTCCAATACAAAATAAGAAAGTGTGTATGATTTGTGTCAATATCGTATCAAATTAATATTTGTATCGACCAATACTGAAGGCTGCAATATCAGTTTCGTATCGGAAGTGAAATAGTTGTATCGGGACCAAGCGGCGACCTCCGGCGGTGAAATGTGAAGCCTGTGCGGAAGTGCAAAAAATTGCTGTTCATCCCTCATCCGCTACACACGGGGTGAATTTTTTTTCCAACTCATCCATTTGGATGTTATTAGGGTCCGAGCCATACGAAGTATGGAGGGACCCTATTGTGCTTGAAATGTTTATTATACTCCTTCTAAGCGCTTCGACGCCAAATTTGACCCCCTAAAAACCCATGAAAAGTTGTGAAACTTGGCACACACATCAAGCCCGGTGAAAATCGCGATATTATAAGGTCCGCATACACTTCAATGCAAAAGTGGCTCAACAGCGCCACCTAGACACCCCAAAAATCCCCAAATGAATGGGGTCCCAAAAGTCTACTTCGACGTAGGAACACGAAACTCAGCACACACGTGTAACACCCCAAGCTGAGCAAGAGTCAATCAAACATCTGTTGCCATGGCAACGGCGTACCTGCCATCTTGGTGTGTGCGGCCATTTTTTTGCCATTTTTTGCACTTTACACACATCGTATTTGAGCGAACTAGTCTGAGGGGATTCGTGCGATTGACTCAAAACTTGGTGGGAAGCTTCCTGACAAGTTGGGGACCAAACGCTATTCAAATCTTTCTAATAGCAGAAAGCGTGTTACCGTGGCAACTGACGGAAAAATGCCTTCTCGCCATGAAACACGGTTTGCTCATATCTCCATAGAAATACATGGGATCTGCACCAAAGTTCACAGTATTCATACGTGTAACACCCCAAGTCCAGCAAAGAAGGCAATCGAACACCTGCTGCCATGGCAACGGGGTGGCAGCCATCTTGGATTTCACTGCCATTTGAACGAACTAGTCTGAGGGGATTCGTGCGACCGACTCCAAACTTGGTGGGAACCTTCCTGACAAGTTGGGGACCAAAAGCTATTCAAATCTTTCTAATAGGAGAAAGCGTGTTGCCGTGGCAACCGACGGAAAAACTGAGACGGAGACTGCAGCACAACTGTGGTTTTTAGCCGGCTAACAGTGCGCCTTAGCTTTAGCCCGCCTACCTTCATTAGCAGGTTAGCTCATGCTAGACCTGAGTTTGCTCAGTTAGCTCTTAGCTACAGGCAGCTCGGAGTTTGATAGATGTCAATCATCCACCCCCACGCTTACAGCCCCCCTCTCAGCTCCGACATTTTGCCCGTTTTTGTATTTTCTGGGAGCGACGGCAGGCGTGACGCTGCCAAGATGGCGACGGAAGAAACCAGTCAACAAGCTTCAGAAAGCTACTGATGACATCATGAAGGCTCCGCCCATCTTTTATATACAGTCTATGATACAATAAAATAAATAGAAATAATATATGTAAATGAATAAAATAATTAAATTATGTAAATGTGTAACATACAAAATATTGAAGAATCTTCACAGATTTTTCTCCAGGAATTTCAGGCTGTTCATGTTTCTAAAATATTATATCTATATTACAATATTACATGTAAATATCTTGATAATGTACTTGTACTTCTTTACTCTGAAACAAATAAGGTGTTTTCGTTATTTTTAGGTTATTGTGCTTTTATTTTACTGGAGAGCAGATTCATATTTTCACATGAAAAATGCAGCTCATTGAAAACATAACGAGAAACGTCATCATGGCAGGACGACCGTCTCCGCATGTTCGCGTGTCACATGTACACGTTCTTACTTTCTGACTGCCTCCATCAGCTGTGCATTAAGACTATCTGTGCCACCTGGTTGAACTTTAGCATCAGTGGAGATGCAGAAGTTCGTTAGTTTTATTGTTTCATAGAAGAAGGAACGATACTCCAGCTAAATGCATCATGACTTATAACCCAGCTTCTAATTTCTAGATTGTCGGATGGCTTGTGAGTCTTAACTCACACAGCAACCACTAATCTGTCACTTGGAGTTCTGATTTCCCAGAGGAGCCCTAGAGAGGGTCAACTTGGAAAGGGACCACGTAACTGAAGGCTTCTTGTCATTTTAGATTAAAACTGCTGAATAAGGACGACACAGGGCCATTCTGCCAGTCCTGAAATACTCCTGTCCTGTCACTTTGGGTGACGTAGCCTCTCCGTGATGGATTGTAGCAGCACAAAGGGAACTGGATTTGTGAATCTGTAAAGTCATGTTATAGCTCTGCTAAAATTTTTAATGCCACCCTTAACTGCTCTGTCATCTCACTTTGCTCTACTAGATTTATTTGTATTTCAGCCTTTATCCCCTTGTTCCTACTGTAAAAGAGCTTTTTCCAAATATACATAATCCCCATTTATGCTGTACTTTGTACTTGATGTTCAGGCATAATCAGAAGGAGGAAGCCATAAAGCTCTCAAAGCATTTTCCCAGTCAGACTGCAGCAGAAAATCCAACTTAAAACCTGGATGCTGATACTAAGGATAACTTTTGTCTTATACAAATCACATATAGGAATGAGTGCAGTATCAGACGTCATGGGAATGATGACGCCCACTCTTATCTTCAGGCTACATCCAGCATGGTGTGATGATGTTTGGAGGGAGAGGCGTATGGCACATATATATGCGTGCACTCAGAAAACTTCTGACTAAACTTGTAATCTGTTATCACAACCATAATGACAAGTAGGTCATGATGGCGGCTGTGGTTCAAACCATTTAAGAAGAAAATGGACATAAGCCAGAGTGTCACTCAAAGCTCAGATAATGACAATATATATAATCATCAGGTTGTCATGGCAGCTTTCATTTTATAAATAAAGCTCAACTCTGATCACAGGTTTCCTACAAACAAAAAACATGTTGATAACAGTACGATATAACTCCAAATGTCAAGAAGTTGTCAGTTAACATTTGTTTTCTTTTGCTCTCTCCACTTTTTATATTCTGTATTGTTATCAGCTACTATATCAGATACTATCAGCTACTATATCAGGTACTATCAGCTACTATATCAGGTACTATCAAGTACTATATCAGGTACTATCAGCTACTATATCAGGTACTATCAGCTACTATATCAGATACTATCAGCTGCTATATCAGATACTATCAGCTACTATATCAGATACTATCAGCTACTATATCAGATACTATCGGCTACTATATCAGGTACTATCGGCTACTATATCAGGTACTATCGGCTACTATATCAGGTACTATCGGCTACTATATCAGATACTATCGGCTACTATATCAGATACTATCAGCTACTATATCAGGTACTATCGGCTACTATATCAGGTACTATCGGCTACTATATCAGATACTATCAGCTACTATATCAGATACTATCAGCTACTATATCAGATACTATCAGCTACTATATCAGATACTATCAGCTACTATATCAGGTACTATCGGCTACTATATCAGGTACTATCAGCTACTATATCAGATACTATCAGCTACTATATCAGGTACTATCAGCTACTATATCAGGTACTATCAGCTACTATATCAGATACTATCAGCTACTATCAGCTACTATATTAGGTACTATCGGCTACTATATCAGATACTATCGGCTACTATATCAGGTACTATCGGCTACTATATCAGATACTATCAGCTACTATATCAGATACTATCAGCTACTATATCAGATGCTATCAGCTACTATATCAGATACTATCAGCTACTATATCAGATACTATCAGCTACTATATCAGGTACTATCGGCTACTATAACAGGTACTATCGGCTACTATATCAGGTACTATCGGCTACTATATCAGATACTATCAGCTACTATATCAGATACTATCAGCTACTATATCAGATGCTATCGGCTACTATATCAGGTACAATCGGCTACTATATCAGGTACTATCAGCTACTATATCAGATACTATCAGCTACTACATCAGGTACTATCAGCTATTATATCAGATGCTATCGGCGACTATATCAGGTACTATCGGCTACTATATCAGGTACTATCGGCTACTATATCAGGTACTATCAGCTACTATATCAGGTACTATCAGCTACTATATCAGATACTATCAGCTACTACATCAGGTACTATCAGCTATTATATCAGATGCTATCAGCTACTATATCAGGTACTATCAGCTACTATATCAGGTACTATCAGCTACTATATCAGGTACTATCAGCTATTATATCAGATGCTATCAGCTACTATATCAGGTACTATCAGCTACTATATCAGGTACTATCAGCTACTATATCAGATACTATCAGCTACTATATCAGGTACTATCAGCTATTATATCAGGTACTATCAGCTACTATATCAGATACTATCAGCTACTACATCAGGTACTATCAGCTATTATATCAGGTACTATCAGCTACTATATCAGGCACTATCAGCTACTATATCACATACTATCAGCTACTATATCAGGTACTATCGGCTACTATATCAGGTACTATCAGCTACTATATCAGGTACTATCAGCTACTATATCAGATACTATCAGCTACTATATCAGGTACTATCGGCTACTATATCAGGTACTATCAGCTACTATATCAGGTACTATCAGCTACTATATCAGATACTATCAGCTACTATATCAGGTACTATCAGCTACTATATCAGGTACTATCAGCTACTATATCACATACTATCAGCTACTATATCAGATACTATCAGCTATGTACTATCAGCTACTATATCAGGTACTATCAGCTACTATATCAGCTACTATATCAGGTACTATCAGCTACTATATCAGGTACTATCAGCTACTATCAGCTACTATATCAGCTACTATATCAGCTACTATATCAGATGCTATCAGCTACTATATCAGCTACTATATCAGGTACTATCAGCTACTATATCAGATGCTATCAGCTACTATATCAGGTACTATCAGCTACTATATCAGCTACTATATCAGCTACTATCAGCTACTATATCAGATGCTATCAGCTACTATATCAGGTACTATCAGCTACTATATCAGGTACTATCAGCTACTATATCAGGTACTATCAGCTACTATATCAGCTAGTATCAGGTACTATCCAACTACTAACTAGTATTCAGGTGTAACGTGTCTTTGATGCTAATTCTGGGAAAGTGATTTTCATCTGCTGGGTTCAGGTTGAGTTCCCCTCATTCTTAAGTCTAAGGTGTCCTGTTTAAATATGTACATTAATAAATATGATATGAAATAAGTAAATACTACTATAAATATCTGTATAAGTTTCAGCTTGGAGTGAAATGTGTCCCTCAGATCAGCTCCCGTCAGTACAACAGGTCTGGCTTTAGTCAGTGAGGATGCTGCAGAGGCTGGCATCACTAAATATTCAGTAAAACACACGTTGTGGGCTTTTACAAAATAAAAATATTTAATATTTACACTGATGGGTAACCGAATATTTTAATATGTAGGTGTAGACAAATGTGTGACTATTGCAGCATTTATTCATTTATTTTACTGGTAATTTTAAATTGAATCACTGCATATTCAACAAAAATGTAACTAAATTCTGTTCCCCTCAGCATAGGCTGCTTTGAAAGTGATTTTCCAAACACATCAAGTGTTTGTATTGGATCTGTATCGCCGATACTGGCTTGAAATTTTCTTGGTATCGGATCTGGAAGAAAATCTGTGATATCGCACATCACTGCTATGCAGCGTAATCTCCGAGGACTATCCTTCGCTAGTTTTTTGGAGGATTGCACAGAAACCTTTCTGTCTTGCTTAATTTCCCAAAATCCCCTGTGCTGCATGGGGTGAGGATCCACACAGATGGACAGATTCATGAATCTGTCCTTAGATGTTTCCTGCTCCACCAACCCTCATTCAGATAAGTAGATAAGCTCTGGAGAAGCTTTTTGATGACTCGGGATCAGAATCCGGAAACAAGTGCATCAAAGGTTTTACTAAAGACGTACTTCAAAAAACATGGTGGGGAATAAAAGGTAGATTTATCTATAAATAAATATGTTATGGAACATATTATGGAACCTTATGACTCTAGTAGTTATAAAGTAATAAAGTTAATTAAAGGTCCCATATTATGCAAAATTCACTTTTTAATGGTTTTGGAACAGTCATACTGGTCCCCCCGCATGTGTAGGAGACCCGTAAGTGTGAAACTCTTTCAGGCGCTCTCTCTCCCCCCTGCTCCACCTCTAGGGAAGTAAGCGCTGAAATGAGCTTGTTTGAAAGCGTGTACGTTATGACGTCATAAGGGACAATAACCACTCCCCACAGAGCGATGGCCCCGTCTACCGGCTCTCAAAGCCCGCCCTCTAAAAATCACCTAGCGCCCAGTGTTTTTCCCTCTTCGGCAACCCTCGTTAGCGGACATGGCTAAGCGACAGAAGCACTGTTCTGTTTGTGGCTGCATAAATGAACACGAAAACGTTTTTTTACTTCCATCCACTGAACCCACGAGGACTGAGTGGATTAATTTTATTTTTGGAGGAAATGTACCCGGAAAACTTCCAAAGGTTTTGCATGTCTGTGGCCAGCATTTCAAAGAGGACTGTTTCCACAACATGGGGGCATGGAAAGCAGGCTTCGCCAACCGTTTGAAGCTGAAGCCAGGTTCAATACCAACTGTCCGTGACACAGCTGGAGAGGTAAGAGCTGGCAGTTATTTTATCGTTTCGGCCTTATTAGTCTGATAGCTTGAAAATATATTAACCTGTCAATCACCTCATGACGGGCGATGCGATGGGCGGAGCCAACAGCTGAGCTGCTCCACCAGGGTTCCGCCCACCATAAACAGCACATTTCTGAAGCTGCTAAAAAGAGGGAGGTGAAGAGAAGCCGCTGCACTCAAACTGAGGGTCGATTTGTCCATACCATGGCGGAAATATTTCATTTAGATATTAATGAATGGTCTCAGATTGGGAATAAAGTGTATAATATGGGACCTTTAAGCAAGTAGTTCAGTCACATGTTTTTGCAGGGCAGTCAGTTAACAGGTGAGGAAATACATCAATCTGCTTTTCCCACTTTCCATCCCCTAAAGAAACATGTAGGTCTCAGAAGGGTTTTAAAATGAGGTGAAGTGTGATGATTACTGGATTTCATCTGGATGTACACCTTAATATAATGTCTTCTGCCTGGATTTATCACATCTAAATCAGGAAGAGCTTTTTACATATTTGCTGTATGTTGCTGGTCCTGTTGAAGCATTATAGATACAAACCCACCATCTGTCTGCTTTTAAGCTGCACTACACAGTCACCTTGAAGTCACCTCTCTCCTACACATCTCTTCAGTGAGGAGACTAATAATGCCGTCAAAAAACAGAGACTGCAGCACAACATTAGGCACCGTTTTATAGAAACATGGTCAGACCTGCAGTATGATCGGTGAGGATGTTGCTCAGGTCGTAGCCTCTCAGATAACAGGAGAGTTGTCTGGTTCTGGGTTGGTTAAAGCTCACCTACAGAGATCTTGTAAGGTTTTGCATTATTTCTTCTAACGTAAAGGATGCATGAGTCCCTCCTTACATAGTTTCCCTCCTAACATGTAAAACTTTGCTAAGCAATACGTGGTCAATTCAAGACTTTTTCGAAAAGGTGAACCAGTTGCGAAGGCTCCATCAGGGCTTTGCTCTCAGCATGGGGCTACAGCACTTGCATCGCAGTGGGATATGAAATTGCTAAAGGTCAGACGTCAAACCTGCTTCATTTGCCGGGCTGGCCTACTTCGGCTCGGCAGCGAACCTCACAGTGAGCAGTCAGACTGGAACCTTATTACTGAACTCATTACTTCAGATTAGAGCAGCGAATACACGCCGGCCATAATGCAACCCGACCTGAGATTTATTAGGTTTGGTTTATTCTACACCAGGTGTGTCCAACTCATTTCAGTCCAGGGGCCACATGTTTGATCTGAAGTGGACAGGAGCTGTGAAATAAAATAAGAATATATATATACATATATATATATATATTCGGTTTTAAAACAACAATGGAGTCCAGTATGGTTCAGTATTTTTATTAGCTTGCGGAAGACAACGAAGAAATAATTTGATCAGCCTCTCATCAACTTGATCCACTGGTTATTGTTTTTAAAAACGGTGGTGACCACACAAATTCAGCAAGAAGACCCAGATATCCTGCAAGACATGATCCCAAACCGACCAATCACCGCGTAACCGTCTGCGTATCAGGGGTGCATGTCAGGTCTGGAAGAGGTGCGTGTGGAGTACGCTGAGCCTACGGCGGTGATGCAGCTACACGAGCATATATCTGCCTTTAGTGGTCCAGACTGTACCGGCTTACTTTCAGTCCTGTTGTTGCCCAGCTGTCAATACAAACTGAAACACATCTATTAAGTAAGAAAGATAGAAAAGATAGAAGTTATCCACCTTAGAAAATTTTTAGATTTAAAGATAAAAAATGACACCTCTCATGGGAAAATTAGGTAAAAAGTTAGTAATATTAATAAAATGACAGTTTGTAAATTTCATGTTTACCAAATTCCTCCTACGGGCCAGATCGGAACCTCTGGAGGGCCAATTTTGGCCTGCTGGCCGTATATTTGACACCACTGTCTCTGGTTAGAGCTATTCTGTCAGTTAGGTCTATAAATGTTAATATTACTGAAGATTTTAATTAAACGTATAGTTTTTTTTAGCTGAAGCATTTCATGTTTAATAAAAACAGAATAACAGGTTGTTGCAAGTTTAGGTTACAGTCTTAAAAATTCTCTTAATTCTCTCTAAAAATCTGTTAAGAATATTTTCTCTGAGGAAACGTTACCCTTCAAAGGGTCCTTTTACCTTTTTTGATAATGATGTCAATGTCTGTTTATACAAAGTTATTTCAGGCTGCTGACAATCACATGCTGTGAAAATTTAAATGTGACAACAAGGATGTGACCTTCAACTGGTTGGAAATCATAGAAACTGCTCCAAATATATTAGACATTACAGTGTCAGTTCATTTACAACCGCCTTGACACTTAAACTGGAATGTTTGACTGTAGCACCTCCAGTATTCCTGTCACCACACTAAAAATCTGTCATATATTTCTTTCTTTTTTGTTCCTAGGTATTTTTTAAAAGGCTTGATCTTGGACTGGAAGACTTTTAGCTTGTCCAGCTCCGGACCTCTTGAGTCAGAGTCACTCCCTGATGACTTTTAATCATACAAACAAAATCACAGACAAGTAAATTGTGACTATTGTGCCTGTTGAGCTGAACAGACAAAGTAGATTATTTTTGCGTGATAGGGGCGCCTCAACGAGAAAATCTAAAAAAGTTCTGTACTGCGTCTTTAGTCTTTGGCTCCTGAAATGAATCCAATCATAATCATACGATGGCAGAAGTTGTATTATAATGGTAAATGTTGGATCGTTATCCATTGACTGGATGATCAAAGTCATGATATACCCCCTGCAAAATACTACGAAAACAATAATATGATTATTAATGCTATGCCAAAGTCTCACAGTAAACAGCATAACAATCAGAGCTGCCAACTTTTCAATTATCCTTGTAGTGAGATTTGGTGGAACCAACCAATATTTTGCCACATACATAGCAGCAAGACGTAAGACTCATTTTGACTCATTTTGACTCATTTTGTGCAGATTTAACCATTAAATAGCACCCAGGAGTAACAAAATGTAAAAAAAATTATAGGCAAGGCAAGGCAAATTTATTTGTATAGCACATTTCATGTACAAGACTATTCAAAGTGCCATAAAACATAAAAACATTACAGCAAGGTGCAGGTGGAGAGAAAAAATACAAGTGCATTAGAAAAACAAAGATTAAAAAAGATAAAATTGATTAAATAAAAACAGCTCAGAAAAGGAAAAAAATTAAGATTTCGTCGTAAATGAACTAAATGCAGATCTGGACTCTAAATAAAAACTAGTCCATGCAGCAGAGAACAGGTGGATCTAAATAAACTGAGTGTTTCAGCTGATTTGAGGCTTTCTGGGAGTTTGTTCCAGACATGTGGAGCATAGAAGCTGAATGCAGCTTCTCCATGTCTGGTTTTGACTCTGAGGACTGATAAACTGGATCCAGATGACCTGAGGGTTCTGGCAGGTTCATACTGGGTCAAGAGGTCACTGATGTATTTTGGTCCTAAACCATTCAGATCTTTATAAACCAGCAGCAGAACTTTAAAGTCTATCCTCTGACAAAAAGGCAGCCAGTGTAAAGACCTCAGAGCTGGACTGATGTGGTCCACTTTCTTGGTTTTAGTGAGGAATCGAGCAGCAGAGTTCTGAATAAGTTGCAGGTTTCTAACTGATTTTAATGTAGACCTGTGAAGACACTGTTAAAATAATCAAGCCGACTAAAGATGAAAACATGGACTAGTTTTTCCAGGTCCTGCTGAGACATCAGATCTTTTACCTTTGATATATTCTTAAGGTGATAGTAGGCTGATTTTGTAATTCCCTTAATGTGTTTCTTAAAGTTAAGGTCAGAGTCCATCAATTCACCCAGATTTCTGGCCTGGTTGGTGGTTTTTAGGTGTATAGACTGAAACTCTGTGGTGAGCTTTTAATCGTTTCTATTTGGCTCCAAAAACATCACCACAGTTTTATTTTTGTTTAACTGAAGAAAGTTCATACACATCCAGTCATTAATCTCCTCAATGCATTTACCAAGAACCTGTACGGGGCCTCGATCTCCTGGTGATATTGTAATATAAATCTGTGTGTCATCTGCGTAGCTATGGTAACTAATGTTGTTTTTCTGTGCCAGTGGGAGCATGTAGATGTTAAACAGAAGAGGCCCCAGGATGGAACCTTGGGGAACTCCACATGTAATTCTTGTCTGCTCAGATGTAAAGTTACCTATTGACACAAAGTACTTCCTGTTCTCTAAATAAGATTTAAACCAGAGTCGTGCAGTGCCAGAGAGGCCCACCCAGTTCTCCAGTCATTTAAGTAATATATTGTGGTTGACTGTATCAAATGCAGCACTGAGGTCCAGTAAGACTAAGACTGACATTTTTCCATCGTCTGTGTTCAAACATATGTCATTAATGACTTTGGTCAGAGCATCTCAGTGTTGTGGTGCTGTCTAAAACCTGACTAGAAGACATCGTAGCAGTTGTTTTGTGTTAAAAAGTCATGTAGTTGATGAAAAACGACTTTTTCAATGATCTTACTTATAAAAGAAAGATTTTAAATCGGTCTGTAGTTGCTCATTTGTGTCTTCTCTAGATTGTCCCTTTTTAGCAGAGGCTTGATTACACCTGTTTTTAGAAGTTCTGGGAAGACACCTGAAATTAAAGATAAGTTAACAATTGTAACAGATCTGGCTCCAGAGTTCTTGAGACCTTTTTGAAAAGGCCTGTGGGCAGGATGTCCAAGCAGCAAGAGGAGTTCAACTCACGTATGATATCGTCTAGATCTTTGCTGCTAATGGGATTAAACTGTATCATGGTGTTTAAACTGGTTTTCAATGGACACAGTGTATTTCCTGAACCTGTTGCTGCTTCTTTTTTTAGTAATGTTATCTGTGCTTCTTAGCCATCTGTTAGCTTGCTCACCTCCGCTGTTGTGGGCCAATGACAAGGTTGTTTAATTTCCATGCAGTCCATTTACTTCAATATTGACTTCAAGGCGACAAACTTTTGCCTCCAGCGCTGTTATTTTCTTAAATAGGTCTTGGTAGTTGTCTGTGGAGATGGAAGGCATCTTCCTGCTAGTTTGCCTAGCGTTAGCACCTTTCCAAGCTACTTAACTTTAGCTGAGTGCTACATGTAGGCTTCAGCTGTGGAGCGCTGCAGATAAAAGAGGTATGAAAAATGTTGCGGTTTCTGGTAAAAAATTCTTTAGTCCCAGCAACTTATAGGTTTAAAAAAACTACTGTGGGTGGGTTTGTAGGTAAAAAAGAGGAAAAATCAGTGTAAAAATCTAAATAAAAAGAGGAAGAATGCAGCAGAAGGGAGAGCAAAAGCAGGAAGAGTCTGTACAGCAGCAAAGCAGGAACTATTAGGTCTTTAAAGCACCAACAGAAACTTTAAAATAAAACAGGAACCAACTCAACTACACAAAGGAAGGGACACTGAGACAAGACACAGGGAATTTCACAATAATAATTTTTCAAGATCTGTGTGCCTTGTCAAACTGGCTTTTGGCCTTTTTTGAGGCCTTAACAAATGATCGAGGTGGTGAGACAGTACGAAAATAAAGTATAAGTATAAATACTGATTTAACACAATTTGTATAATTATCAACAGTATTAGAAGAAGTATAAGAACTAAACTTTAGATAAAGGTTTAGCTCTAAAGTATAGAAAGGAACTCTGGGTGGACCTCATCCACCCCCGGGGCCCTGCAACCAAGGAGCTTTTTAACGAACTCAGCGACCTCAGCCCCAGAGATGGGAGAGCCAGCACCAGGGTCCCTAGACTCTGCTTCCTCATCGGAAGACGTGTTGGTGGGATCGAGAAGGTCTTCGAAGTATTCCGTCCACTGCCTCACAGCATCCTATGTCGAGGTCAGCAGCCCCATCCCCACTGTACACAGTGGTGACGGAGCACTGCTTTCCCCTCCTGAGCCGCAGGATGGTGGACCAGAATCTCCTCGAAGCCATCCGGAAGTCATTCTCCATGGCGTCTCCAAACTCCTCCCATGCCTGAGTTTTTGCCTTAGCGACTGCTGAAGCTGCGCTCCGCTTAGCCCGCCGATACCCATCAACTGCCTCTGGAGTCCCACAGGCCAAAAAGGCCCGATAGGACTCCTTCTTCTGGTGTCCACCAACACGTTTGGGGGTTGGTTCTAGAGCCCAAGCCGTGCGTTGAGGTGAGTCCAAGTATATCTAGCAGAAACCGCTCAACCTCGTGCACCAGCTCAGGCTCCTTCCCCGCCAGAGGGATGACATTCACAGCTCACACTGGCCCCTCCTGCAGGTGGTGAGCCCATGGGAAGGGGGGGCCCCATGTCACCCTTTTGTGCTGAGCCCGACCGGGCCCCATGGGCAAAGGCCCGGCCACCAAGCGCTCGCCTCCATTCCCCACCTCCAGGCCTAGCTCCAAAGTGGGGCCCCGGTGACCCACGTACCCCACGCAAGGGAAACCTGGTCCTTGGTTTGTCGTCATCATAGGGGTGTTTTTGGGCCGCGCTTCATCTGGTCCTTCCCCTAGACACCTGTTTGCCATGGGTGACCCTACCAGGGGCATGAACCCCCGACAACGTAGCCTCTAGGATCATCAGGATGCACAAACTCCTCCACCGCGGTAAGGTGGCGGCTCAGGGAGGAGATTATAATAAATAGTAGATTAGTAAAGCTTTTTAAGCTAATTTAGGATAATATGCTTAAGAGCTAAACTTTTTTTTCTAAAAGTTGTCTTTTTTTTCTTCCTCTTACACTTGTTCTTCACTGTTACCATTAGCATATTCTTGAGTCTTCTTCTCTGTTTAATATGCCAAAAGGTTCCCAAACTATTCTAGTGTTACATTAATCTACCTGTGGGAGAAAAAAGTTTAAATCATTTTTAAACTCTTTACATTTCACATAAAATAAATCCCACTTTTCTTTAATGCTAGAAAATAAAAGAAATAATAAGCTAACATCAACATTGGCTGCAGGCATTCTAACATTGGATTGATGGACAGGAGTTCAGATTTGTTGACCTTTGGATATTTTATTACAACTATTACAACAAGCATTCATTATGAAGTCATAAAAGTCCCATATGACAAGTACTGCAACATTTTAGCGTCAGTGTAATTCTGGAATATACCATGTTTGCTACCCAATCATACTTACTGAAGTATTTTAACTTTATAGGCTAAGTTAATGCTGCTGTTTACTGTCAACATTAAGTTGCAATAGCATTCCTTATGAGTGTTTGTAAAATAATATTAAAATACTAAGTTTGTTTAGTACAAATAAATATTTTACATGTTGTAACTGTCATTAACCAAAATTTAAATTCTCTTAAAAACATTTTTAACACCTAAAAGAAAGACATCGAACATAACTGAGTTTGATTCTAGACTCAAGTTTTGATTCGTCTCATCTTGTGGGTGGAAAAGCAGATGTACAGCCCAACACCAGTTTTATTTTAAGAAAAGGGTGAATGTACAGGCCTTTTGGGGGAATTCCTTTGATGCAGCCTGATATTGTGATGCAGGCTGAGCAGGAATAAATAAAAACTGGCTTACGTGACGTTGATCTGGCCACCACAGATGACATGAGAAATTTGGTCCTTCCATCTCAGGGTATGTGTTAAAGCACCAGCTTGTCAATGACGTCTGTCTAACATTATATCATCTGTTATGTCACATATGCTAATTTAAGTCAGAAGTCTGTGATGGTAGTAATTTGTGTTTTATAAAGTATTGTTTCTATCATTCTCTAAAATTAAATAGTGATATTTTCTTTATAAACCTTATAGTGCTATTAAATTCAGAGATAACATTAAAATAATGTCAGCTGAAATGTCAATGACAACACAATTAAGGGTAAATTGGAAAACTGTTCTGCGATTAAACAACAAAATTAGATTTTTTTTAAATCGTGCATGGACCATCCTGCTTATTATTAGTACCTAGGTCAAAAGCCTGCATCTCTGATACAGAGTCCAGGTAATGTTTACCCCTCTGTTAAATGGTAAATATCACCCTGTCCCACTTTTCTGAGACACATTGCACACATTAGATTAAAAATTATATATTTATCATGAAATAGCAAAACGTTTCAATGAAATTTTGATGATATTTGCAAATTATTACATTCTGTTTATTAGAGTTATGAAGTCATTTAGCAACACATATTTCTTCTTCTTCTCTTACTTGTCTTTGTTGATGTCTTTCGGTTATAGTCTCTGAATACTTATAGTCGTCTGCTTTCTGCTCGTGTTAAAGGTGCAAACCGGAGCATGACTGGAATGAATATAGCCAAATTGCGTTCCCTATAATGATTTCTGAAGCTTCTAAGCCCAGCTTTAGTGATTTTGCTGTTGCACGTTCCGCTTGTCTTGACACACTTCACCATCTGAGGAGGACCAGTGGGAAAACTTTGTGAAATCCCACAAGTAATTACTGCAAGGAGGCCGATGTGGACGTGTTTTGTAGTTGGCAGCGTTGTATGAATAAACCACAGAGATTTGTGGCCAAAAATAAAAATATGAGCACATTTAGTTGAAAATATCAAAGACTAAAATCCCTCATTGTTTGTTATTTTGTAACTAAAATTAGACATAGCAAACAGAAGAAAAATGGAACAAACAAAAGTGTAATTGGGCATTGTGTGCAGGCATATGAAAGCCAGCTATTTACTACCTTTTTTTTTTTTTTACATATTTAGGTCTGAGCTGATAGATTAAATTTTTAAAACAGCAAAAATGACTTTCAGCTACCAAAGAAAAGTTTATATGTGATAAAGGTTTTCATCAGCTTTCTCCCCCTAATTATAACGTTGCCCTTTTCCAGTCATTTCTGTTTGTCGGTTTAACCCTTAAAACTCCGGTGCTATCACTTCTATCATCAGCAGCTTCTCAGGAATGGTAGTAAGATTATAAAGCAACTACAAACACTGAATTACTATAGAAGGTTTTTTTCTTATAAATTATTTTAGAAAACATTTAAATTGGATTAATTTAGTCTTTCAATTAGTCTTACACAATAAAAAAAGCAATAATTACAGTAACGTAAAAAAAAACAACTATTTTTCATTGGAAAATATCTTTATCGGCCGATATCCAAATTTCAGAAGTCAGCATCAGATCGGAACCTCAGAAAAGCTGATCGATGCATCTCTATTGCATACCCATAATAAAATAAGGATATCTCTGCAACCACAAGGTCTACCTGAATATTTCTGGACTCATAGTGAAGGGAACACTTCTAAGATTCATTAACCCGTTAGTACCAGATGTCCAGTTGGCGGGACGTGACAAATAAATATGTATTTTTTTCAGTTTCTCTTCCAAGTAGTATCTCCACACGTTATACACCATTAGAAAGCTAAGATTCTTGAGATATGAACGATGTATACCATCCCAGGCTGCAATCATAACTGTAGATTCAGTAAACACTTATTTTTCACCAGTCACAAAAGTAATTTATCTACTACAGTAGCAGATCATGTGTAAATATCAGTATATGTGTTACTGGTGATGATTAAATGAAGATGGCACATAGCACAAATGAAAAAAGTTGCAGGCTTGCCTTAAAAAAAACCTTTCAGGATGAATCTGAATATCTCTTTGGAGATGCAGCTGTGGCTCTAAACCTCTTTCAGATCATAGAACAATATGTGAACATTATTTCTTCAAAGACCAGCTCTGATAAAGGGACGAGGGGTTTTTAGTAAAGACAGTTCAGGCCTCCAAAATGGCCATTTTGAACCCATTTTGGCCCCATCTGTTCCCCACCTGGGAAACCTCGGGTTATAAATGGTTAAAAAAAATAATGTTATGGTAGACGTAAAATAAATTTAAAGAAAGCAAACACACAAGCATGCTGGCTTCAGGACAGAAAGCAGTGTCCTGTCTGAGAACTGAGGGATATTCAGGATATCTTGGTAATCTCCACACTTCTTACACAGATTAGGGACAGTCTAAAACAGGTTGTGTTATACTGCCAAGGAGGGGCAGGAGGGTGATAATCCAGGCGTCCGGATTTGCACTCAAACCTGTGGACCGGATTGACCAGAAGAACAGCTTGTGTGTCAGATACCAGGCTGCATCCTCTCTTTTTGATGCTGCCAGACTTTCTGGAGGACGTTTGACGCAGAAGCTAAACTACTTTATGGTACAGTAAGAATCAAGTGCATCTCTTTTTAAAATCAACAAATATGGAGATAAAAGTTGGAATCCAATCACTACTTTCAAAGCAGCTCAGAGAAGGAGGCGACCTTCACACATCTCTAAAAAGTGGATTTCCTTTTTAGACATTTCTTGCTTGTGTGTGTGGGTAGATGTGACCTTTGCAGAGTGCAATCTTCCATTTATACTCCCCATATCTACGCTGACCTAGAAGAATGGTTGACACCTCACAAAGCCGTAAAAGATTAAGATATCAAGCGAAGGTTAAGGCTAAGACGGTAAAGCGTATAAAGCTGCACATGCCAGGTTGTTTTGTGTAGGGTTGGCCTCCATGCTGTGCATGCCGTGGGTGTGTTTTGATAACTGAAAGAACTAAAGGAACTCAAGAGGAGCATACCAACAAGAGAATTTGACAACTTTTTGATAAAAGCAGATACAAATGAAGGTTCTTTGTTGAAAGACTGAACATGAATGATTTCATTTCACTGCTCCATCACATCTTCACGCCTTCACTTGCCTGCACACAACGTCTTTCTGGTGGAGTCCTCGGTTCCCTGGTCTTTACACCTCCATCCCCAGGGCGTTTCTTTTATCACCAGAAATAGCATCTCATTTCTCATCAACTCTCTCCCTATAAATCTGTGTTTCTGCACCAGCTATCAGCTGCTGAAATTCGGATCAACTGGGTTATGCTCTGCAAAAGAGAGTATACAGCTGGTATCGATTAAGGCTGAGGAAGACTGTAATCTGTTCTTTGTGTACATAAGTCAGTAAATTTGCTGTGCATGGGTGAGGATGCATCAATATATGTAAATATATATACAAATATATATATATATATATATATATGTTAGGACTGTCAAATGAATGAGCTTACAAATTAATTAATCTTGATTAATCACCATTCACAACCATGCCTGAAATTTGCACATTTTTACTGCATACTTACAAATATTTACTGTTAACTGATTCTCTTGGGTACACATCAGATGTCCAAAAGTCAGTAAATGCAGCATGTAATGTACTTCTATATGTTGTTTTGCATCATCTCTACCATGTTTTAGGTCGTAATGCAGAACTCACATATCATCATCTCACATATCTGTTATAAAACCACCAGATGTTGACAAATGAAGTTAAACAGCTGATATTGATGAAGAAATTGATGATGTGGCTAAAAACACAAAGGTCTCATTTGTACCCCCCTTTTCCTGGCCAGTGCCCCCCTTCAAAACTTTTCTAGACCCGCCCCTGCATAGCTGAAGTATAAACTCTGTCTACCACCTGCCAGCTACTGTGTTAGAGAAGGTCCTATAAAAAAACCAAAAAAAAAAACCAAAACAAAACAAACAAACAAACAAACAAACAAACATAAAAACTTTGGTAAGAACCATGAACAACTAGATTCCTCCTTCTTACAAAAGAGGAGAGACAGATTGTCATGAAAAGATCAGATACAGGTCGCATAGGGGCAAAAAAATCAGATTGGGTCACTTTAGCCTGCAGTGTGAACCTAGCCTCAATGTCCTCTCACAAATGAGCTGGTTTGGTTCTTTAGGTTTTTAGAGGATGAAACTCCAGCTTTATGAATGTGGATCTGCAGATGTCCTCTAATAGAAATGGTTTGGAAAGTGGATACTTCACTGATGGAGCTCATTGAAACAGGATGAGGTCGAGACTGAGGAATGAGGCGGTTTTTCAGACTCATCCCAAATTATTTTTTTCTTTTTTTTAAAAGGATAAATTAAATGTGATTATGGCGGATCCACGTCCTTTTTGTGTGGCTGCTTCTTCAGTGGTATAAATAGTTTCCATCAAGGCTTTTATCATCAGTCTGATGGTGTCCTTGAAGGCAGTGAGTGAATTAACAAGGCAGATATCGATCTACTGCTGCTAGTTTCCTCTGTAGCTTTTTTTGATGCTGATTTAGAGAGTGAGAGAGACAATCAGGGAGAAATGGTGAGACACAATCAATAGTGTTTGCAGCTCTACTGTGTGGAGAAAGGTGACAGGCTGCAAGAGGGGTATCGACGAATCGTGGGATTGATCGGAAGCTAAATGCGACACGTTGATTTAACTTTAGCTTTAGGAAGAATTGCACCGTCTCTTCACGGTGATTTTGCTTGTGTTTTTTCACGGTGGCTCTTGCACATGTTCACTTAGAGTTAACTTAGGAAGTCAGATTTGGACTCTCTTACAGAAAAACACATGTGCTACACATGTACATGTGAACCACATGTGTTCCTTGTGTAAATCATGTGTTTTACATGTGATGTACATGTGGTTTATGTCTGAATCACACGTGAAACACGCAATTTGCATGTGAACCACGTGTCAGCCACATGTGATTTACAAGTAAAAAGTTAATGAAAAGCATGTGAAACACCTTTGTAAAACATCTTTAATTCACATGTGATTCACATGTGTAAATCACATGTTTTACGTGTGGTGTACACACAGTTTATTTGTGAATCACATGTGAAAATCGCAATTTACATGTGAAACACGTGTCAGCCACATGTGATTTACATCTGAAACGCATATGTGAAACACATGTGAACTATATTTGTAAATGAGCTTTAATTCACATGTGATTCACATGGGGAAAACATGTGAAACATAATATAAGTTCTATGTGTGTCTAAAAAGTTTGTGAGGATAGCAGGTAAATACTAACAGAAATAACTGGAAATGCGGAAAAAGAGGAAACATGGAAATAGTTTCTGTTGTTAGTATGCCTGCAGCTATCGACTATTTTGACAGTCGATTAGTCGACTGATCGGATTATAATAATAATAATAATAATAATAATGGATTAGATTTATATAGCGCTTTTCAAGGCACCCAAAGCGCTATACATTGTGTGAATCCATTATTCATCCACTCCTCACTCATACCTGGTGATGGTAAGCTACTTGTGTGGCCACAGCTGCCCTGGGGCAGGCTGACGGAAACGTGGCTGCCAGTCTGTGCCTACGGCCTCTCCGACCATCACCAACATATTCATACACCAGCGATGCCAACACTGGAGGCAAGGAGGGTTAAGTGTCTTGCCCAAGGACACAACGACAGATGACTGCGGGAGCGGGAATCGAACCGCCGACCTTCCGATCATTGGACGACCTGCTCTACTGCCTGAGCCACTGCCGCCCCATCAGCCATCATCACATCAGCCGCCCACTGATCGGATTATGTGTTTCATAATTATTAAATGGCAACGTATTTCACTTTCAGCTTTTAAATCTTGCATGAGGTCGTTTAAATGTACCAACTGAAAAGACAAGATGGACACTTTATTCATTTGCTGCCGATATTAACCCAATACTGATAACAGAAAAAGTAAATACAAACCAAATATCCATAAAAAAAAAGGCGTCTTAAAAATGATAACTAACTACATGACAGTATGTCATGTGTGACTCATCCTTAAGTCAGACGTTCCTCCTCTTTAAATGTTCGCGCATTGCAGACATACTTCCACGGTACGAAACGTCGCTTGTACAAATCTCACATGTACTTAATTTACTTTTTAAGTTTAATGTGAAGTAGTCCCAGACTTTTGACGTCTTCCGCTGCCATATTTTTCCCTGGTGGACGTTATTGCACATGTGTAACTCTCAGCAGAGATAGGAAAAAAGATGATGTCTCACTCTGTAGGTTTTTTTCCCCCCTTTTCTTTTGCCGTCAGTAGTCGACTGTTAAATTCGTTGGTGACTATTTTTATTGTCAACAACGTCGATTAAATGTTTGTTTCCATGCCAATATTTTTCATCCTGAAAGCCAAGACTTGAGAGAACGATGAGATGAGAAAATTCTTGGTCACTGCTGATCTGTGTGTTATTTCTACAAAGTTCTGTTAGTAATAAATTCTGCTTTCTTCTTCTGGTCGGCCTTTATGCTGCTACATCTATTCATACATTCATTTTACATCATTTTAGCCTCATAATCTGACAGCTGAGGCTGGAAACTTCATGTCTGCATGCTGACTGTTGGAGTTTAAGGGTTAACTTAGAGTACAAATCCACAATCTAACGTCAACCTAAAACCTCAAAAGTTTTGTGGTTTTAGTTGTTTAAAATAGTAAAAATAAGCTTTACTGATGACCATGTTTGGAGCAATGCTTGTCTTCAAAGTGAACTGACTGCTGTATACAGCAGGTTAGACAGTAAATTATCAGGTGTTGCTTTTCCTGAATGAACACTTACTGTATTTTTCCCTTTTTTCTAATTAAACAATGCTGTTAAAAACTTCCTGCATTAGAAGACTTCAGCCAAACATCCAACGAGGAATTACTCTTGACCTTCTTAACGTGACCCTGCGTCTTTCCCTGACACGAGTAAGAGGAGAGCTTTGACATTTGCTGCTCTTTGTCAATAAGTCACGATGAAAGCACACAAGCAAAACGGCAGCTTTGCATGGACATGTATTGATCCGGCTGTCTTGTGGTTAGCTGTACAGATAGATGATAGGCACAGGAGGAGGAAAGACTGAGCTGTTTTCATGGAAGTCCAACAAAGGGCTCTTTTGTGAGCCGCTCATGCGTGTCCATCCATCTAGAGCTGTCTGTTCAACCCGGGAAAGATGGATGGGTAATTCACTTAGTTTCCACTGTGGATGGCCATTATCTCCGGGTGGTGTGTCTGCCTGCAAGTGTGTGTTCTGCCATGATACCATCATAATACTCACTTAAGCATATATCACAGTTGATTGATATCAACTGTCCGGCTATAATTGCTAAATTGTGGACCTTTTAAGGCCGTTTGGCTGTGCGCTCTTCATTCAATAACATCCCCGCTCAATCAGATTCCTCAGTTTAGCCATGAAATGAAATAGTTACAACTTTTACCTCCTAAACAGCAGATTTATAATGAGGGATTTAATTGATGATTATCGATCACTTTTCATGTAATTTATCACATTCGAGTAAAACATGGTAAACCATTTTTAAAAAATGCTATTACCCAAAGAAAGAACAAAGTAATACAAAACAGATAACTCCATAACAAATAGCAAAAATCACAATAAAGTCATAAACTGCCTTACAACATCATTTAAAGCAAGATAAGTTAAAAGTTAGCAATATGGTATCATGCATACGCTTAGGAGAAAATAAATGTTTTAACCTGAATTTAAAAATGTCAGCATTTGGTTAAAGTTTAATCTCCACTGGCAGTTTGTTTCACTTATTTGCAGCATAACATCTAAATGCTGCTTCTCCATGTTTAGTCTGGACTCTGGTCTGGACCAGAGTCTTTGGATCTAAGAGCTCTGCTAGGTTTATATTCTCTGAACACATCACAGATGTATTCTGGGCCTAAACTGTTCTGGGATCTGTAAACGATCAGAAGGGTTTTAAAATCTATTCCGTGACTGACAGGAAGCCAAAACTGGTGTGATGTGTTCAGATCTCTTAGTCCTGGTTAAAACTCCAGCAGCAGAATTTTGGATGAGCTGCAGATGTTTTATGCTCTTTTGAAGAAGTCCTGTTAAAGACCATTACAGTAATCCAGTCTACTGGAGATGAATGCATGGATGAGTTTCTCTTGGTCTTTCTGGGAGACTAAACTTTTAATTCTGTTGATGTTTCTGAGCTGGTAAAAAGCTTCTTAGTGAAGCTTTGATGTGGCTGCTGAAAGTCAGATCTCAGTCTATCGACACTCTATGGTTATGAACTTGGTCGGTGCTTTTAAGAGCCCGAGTTTTACCAGTGCTGACCCTCTTCTCTGTGCTACCAAACAGAATAATCTCAGTTTTGTCTTCATTTTATTGTAGAAAATTCTCCCTCATCCAGGTGTTTATTTGCTCCACACCGACACAGTAAGTCTGTTGGGCTGCAGTCATCTGGTGACAGAGACACATAAAGTTGTGTATCATCTGCATAACTTTGATCGATCATTCATTCATTCATTCATTCATTCATTTTTATTTTGAGCATTTATGACACATAACTGATATACAACAGTCAAATTTCACTCTATAGAATAAATGCAAATCCTTAATGCTCAAAATGGAGCTGAAAGAAGAGAACTTATTTAATCCCACCCCAAATCTCATCAATAGCTTTACATAATAAGTTCAATACTCACACCTGTTTCCCAATCTTCAAACCAGGACAATGACCAAAAGGCCTTCACCAGATTACATTAATTTATGCAACAGTATTGACAGTTTTTACCAAATTTGAGAGACATAAAATATAATGTACATTAACCAAAATATGTGAAAACAGAAGCAAGGTACATTCATGGTGATGTAGCCAAAGGTAACAACCAACCATTATTTACATTAAATGGTAATTAAGTACCAATAAGGTAAGAAATGACAATACCACTAACGGTGGAGAACAAGTCCATCCTTATATTGTGACCAAATCATACATTTATATAGTAGTTTAAATCTATAGATATTTGGGCATTGCTTGTGTTGGATCTTCAGACTGTTTTAATGTTTCATAAGGTCACACAAAAATGCTTACAAGTAGTTTGAAATTTTGGTTAAGGGAAATTTTCATGTCTTTTAAATTTATAAGAACTCTCCCGAATTGTGAAAAAATGTTGCATATTACTGGGTAGTTAAATACTTTGAATAGTGTTATTAATGTTCAATACGCTACAAGATAATTCATTTTTAACAGTTTAGATTGAATAAACTGATGAGTGAGTTCTAGAAACCCAACCTCATGAATAATCAGGACTGCTCATTTCTGTAGTACAACTATTGGATTAAATGCGCACTGGTAACCATTTCCCCACATTTTCAACACAATAAGTGAAGTATGGGTACTTAAGAGCATCAAAAAGTACAGAGCATTTACATTAAAGTACATTTGCACTTTATTTATTGAGACTATATATGACTATATGATTGAGAGGTTTTTGGAGATTTTGGTTTTTTGGTCTGACGTAGGCTTGCCATAATAATTTACTGTCTATTATAACTCCTAAAAATGTATTTTCATGTACATTTTCAACAATTTAGACACCTTCAATGATAATCTGTGGTTTTGTAGAGTTTCCAAACATCAGTGCCTTAGTCTTGCTTAAATAATAAGTTATTACTATCCATACACTTTTCATTTTGTTTAATTCCTTGTTTACCGTGGTTACAAGTTCATTATAATTATTAAAGACGGTGAAGATGGTGTCATCTACAAATAGTACGAGTTTTAGTGATTGTGATACATCAAATATGTCATTAATGTAAACATTAAACAGATTTTTTATGTATACTCTCCCATTTCAACATAATAATTAATGTTACAGTTCTGTAATATTTGACCCAAAGGGAGCATTCACAAGTTGAACAGAAGAAGTCCAAGAACTAAACCCTGGGGGACTCCACAAGCAGTGTCCGAAATTAACTTTTTTAATCACTGGCCAAGTTGACCGGTGTTTGAAAAAATCCACTGGCCAAACATATTTTTTACTGGCCAAATTATTAAATTATTTTACACACATTCCTCTACACACATCTTTTTTCTATAATACTATGATTTGTTGTATCCAAACTTAAAGTGGAAGTCACAGCAACATTAAAGAATAGCAACAAGAAAAATGATTTTATTTGATAAAGTGTTAATGTCTGAATTCATGAACTAAAACCTGATCAGACTCGTCCCTCTCTACTCTTCGTCTGGCCTCCTGCTCCTCACATTCCTTGCGCCACAGCATTACAGCCTTGGTGGGATCATACTCCCTGATTTTTGCTTTTTATTTTATTGTTTAAAAAATAAACTTAACAAAAATTGATAATGAATAAATTTAAAGCTAAATCTGATTCATGACAAATCAGTAATACTGAATATAAATTGCTTATCAATAATCATAAAAGCTGATTTATCATAATAATGAACTTAATAACTGATCAATACAATAATAAGTATCATTATTATTATTATATTGATAAGTTAATCGGTTGACAGACGGAGTCATGTCACGCCCGTTATGCAGCTGTCGTCACCCTTCAGGTTGAAAACAGCTAAGCTAAGCTAACAGGCTAACATCACGTCAGTCTATCATGAGTGCTGCTGTGCTGACAGCGCGGCACGGGCAGGTGTGTTACCGCCTACAGTCGGCACGCGCAGGTGTGTTACCGCCTACAGTCGGCGCGCGCAGGTGTGTTACCGCCTACAGTCGGCACGCGCAGGTGTAGGCAGGTGTGTTACCGCCTACAGTCGGCACGGGTAGGTGTGTTACCGCCTACAGTCGGCACGCGCAGGTGTGTTACCGCCTACAGTCGGCACGCGCAGGTGTAGGCAGGTGTGTTACAGCCTACAGTCGGCACGCGCAGGTGTGTTACCGCCTACAGTCGGCACGCGCAGGTGTAGGCAGGTGTGTTACCGCCTACAGTCGGCGCGCGCAGGTGTGTTACCGCCTACAGTCGGCGCGCGCAGGTATGTTACTGCCTACAGTTGGCGCGCGCAGGTGTGTTACCGCCTACAGTCGGCACGCGCAGGTGTGTTACCGCCTACAGTCGGCACGCGCAGGTGTGTTACCGCCTACAGTCGGCGCGCGCAGGTGTGTTACCGCCTACAGTCGGCACAGGCAGGTGTGTTACTGCCTACAGTCGGCACTCGCAGGTGTGTTACCACCTACAGTCGGCACGGGCAGGTGTGTTACCGCCTACAGTCGGCACGGGCAGGTGTGTTACCGCCTACAGTTGGCGCATGAGAAGCGAGCAGAACCGGGCCGTGATACAGACAGAAGGCGCCGCTTTATCCAAACCATCACTTTTCGCTGAACTTTCTGGTTGGGGCTGTAAGCTGCTGATTTATCCTCCAGTTCACTGAGCTTTCTTTTGGAAAGCTGCCGGCTCCGGCTAAAAATCTCCACATATTTACCTGCTTCATTAGCCTGAACTAAACGGTAAACAGAACTGAAACAGTGCAGCGCGTTCTCGTGTCACGTGTGAGTGTTTGCGTCAGTGCATGTTTGTGGACGTGCGCTTCGTTCATACATGCAGACAGAGAGGAACATAAAGAAGAAATCCACCAAAAGGAAGACTGAAAAACATGACTAATTTGGTACAAACATTTACTCGCTATTTGGAGGATAGCCCTCTGAGATTTACTTGCCAAATGAAAAATTAATCGCATTTGGTGCCTGGCGAGTGTTAATTTCGGACCCTGTCTACAAGTCATGGCTATTTACTCAGATTCATAGCAGACGATCCTAACAAAATACCTCCGACCTTGTAAATAGGACCTGATCCAATTAAGGACCACTACAGAAAGTCCAACCCAATTTTCCAGCCTGTGCAACAGGATTCTGTGATCTGCAGTACCAAACGCAGGACTGAGATCCAGCAGAACCAGGACCGATACTAGACCAGAGTCAGTATTCAGCTTAATGAAATTTAACACAATTCCACATTTGCTTCTTTTTTTTTTTCATTTAACAGCTGTTTCAGTGCTGTGATGAGGTTGGAGATCGACTGAAATTTAATCAAGGTTTCCACTTTTATTTAAAGTCATACAGCTGGTGAAACACAACTTTCTTAGTAATCTTGGACATAAAAGAGGTCAGAGACTGGTCTATAGTTGTTGATATAGAGGCGTCTAGAGGAGGGGCTTAATGGCAGCTATATTTAGTGCCTGATGCCAGTGAGCTGTTAACTATCAGTAGACCACTTTCTACTGAGGTAAAAACTGTTTTTAATAAGTCGGATGGTATCATGTCCAGAGTGCATGTTGTTGATTTCAAATGCTAAACTGTTTCTTGTAGGATTTTTAAATCAACTGTTTTAAATTTCCAGGTTTTAGACACAGACTACTTTTCTTGTTTGACCATGCGGCATTAATATTTGTTTCTAATTGTTTTAAATTCTGGCTAAAAAAGTTGGCAAATCAGATGCATTTTTCAGTGGAAAGGAGCTCTGGGCTGAACTGTTCAGGAGGATTTTTAAGTTTTTCAATCATAGCAAACAGAGAGAGAAATGTTGATAAATGCAGCTCTTTGGTTTTGCACAGCTTACTGTTATAGTTACGCAGGCTTTGTTTGTACAGCTCAGACTGAATTTGAAGTTCTCCTTTTAGGCTGGTGACCACAGTGGTGTTTCTGCTTGGTGTTTTCTGTTTGCTCATGATTCTTCTAACCGGGAAGCAGCTTGTTTGGACAATCTGAGTGATCAGTTAATCAAACAAAATACAAAAATGTTCAGAAAAGGCCAAGTCAGTGACAGCAACAGAGGAAATATCAACCCCTTTAGAGATAACCAGGTCCAGAATTTACTGCCTGTTGTCTTTTTACATCATTCAACATCTATGGTTCATAATTTTCTGATAAGGCTCAGGAGTCCGAAGAAATTTAATGTGACTTCTTTTTTGGCCCAATTCAACTTGTTGAAAAACCACCAAGAATCTTAGGAGGAGATCTCACTTATTGCTGCTCAGCAAAGCCTCTTGGGCCCTGCACCCTCCAGGTACCGATGTTAAAGGGTTAACCTCTGGGCACGTCTGTAATGCTAATATAGATGTGTGGTATCCACAGAAAATACAGAATTCTGGCTAAAAGCTCATTTAAACCATTTATATCACCACCAAAAACCAGTGAAAACAAAATTTTAAAAGCAGGTAAACAGAATCCACAAAAATATGTAAACACAAATTATGGATCTCAGTGTCCACCCGACGGCATGAACACCAACAAACAACATCTCTACTGCAAGCACGAATCTCACCGATTTCATTTTGCTATGACCAAGCAGAAGAAGGCCGAAATACTTTTTTAAGTTTGTAAAACACTCTTCACAAATCCTGTCTTATCTCTAAAACTTCTATCCACCGGGATAAAACCGCATTAAGTAAAGAAACTACGTTTGTCATTGCGCTTTGGGGGCAAAATGACAGTTTTCTCTTCTAGATACATGGATTTGATTGGACGATGACAGGTGCCAGTCATTCTGCATCATAGATCTTTCCCTCCTTATCGTTGATGACTGGTGAGATGGACGTAACCATGGCGATATCAGTATAATTCCACTGGATCACACTATTAATAGGAGGAATTAATCATGGAAATCAGCTGGCTGAATCAGGAGTTATGAGTGGTACCATACCATATTATGCAACTGTTTAAGGTGTTTTTGGTTTTTGTCCATTTTTTAGCTACTTTGGAATTATTTTTTTGTCTATTATAGCAAATTTTCAATGCATTTAAAATATTGTAAAAAAATATTTGGGCGAAGATTTTTTCCTATGTTCCAAATATCACTTCCCTTAACACAGTGTCATCTTTGATGATGCTTCCACCTCTGATGAAATCTCACAAGTGCTAGCTTTATTTTGACACCTAGATGGTTTGCATAGAGTTTATAACCGCAGTGAAATACTAAATTATTTTTGTGCATGTCACTGTCAAGCAGAAACCCCTAAAAGAACCGTAGCTTAAGAGGATAGCAAACGAGGGCACGACTAGGTAAACGGCAGTAACAACAGAAAGCTAACAGTTTATTTAATGTGTTGCACATGTAATATCTTCTTTTCTCCAAACAAGCACTTTTTTTCTTTATGGGCCATCTTCTGGTTTCCATTACTATGGAAGGTATTTGCTACTGGCCTGTCTGCACTGGTCAGTAGTGGCGTCTTGCATAGCTGCAGATTGTCCTATAACCTTCATAATATACATAAAGTTTTGACCATTTAAAAGACAATCTTCTCCCCACAACCACCCTGTTGACAATTTACAGGTACTTCCACAAGTATTTTACATGACTGCACATTGAATTTAAAGAAATTTTAAATTTATCTGACTTGTGGTTGTGTATGTTATTACTCATTATCAGACGCCTTGAAACCTTTAGAATAATTTCCAAACAGCTGCATTGGTTTTATAGGAGACATAATAAGTTATTTTCTGCCAGCAGACACAATTTAAGTCTTAATGAAGTGTCTGACATGCTTCGGTCGAAATAACACGCAATCAATTATTTCTTCAGTTGATCGCAGAGCAAAAAGCGAGAATATAAAAAAAAATCCACTTTCTACTTTCCAGCTGAAGCAACTGCAGTGTGCAGGTTGTTCACCCTGAAAATCTGAAGAGTTCATTCAGTTCATTGCAGTTTGGTCGGTCTTTATTCTGGCGTATCTATTGATACATTCATTTTACATCTTTTTAGCCTCATATTCTGAAGTCTGAGGCTGTCCTGGAAACATCATGTCTGCATGCTGACTGGGATTAAAAGCTTCAGCTGCTATAGTCTGGTTTACATAACAAAAAAAAAAATAAATAAGTAAATTAAAAAAAACAAAGAAAAAAGGACCACAGATGGCAAACAATAGCTTACAATTTTTTTTGTATTATTATTATTATTACTATTATTATTTATTTATTTCTATGTTATTTTTATTTCATTATGTTTTTCCTCATCTTTCACTTATTTAGTTTTTTAATAAGTGTAAATAAATTGTGGCATTTAGGGGTTTAAAAGTTCATTTTCTAGAGAGACGATGCTGTAAAACGACCTTGAAGCTTGCATTTTTTTTTTGTTTGTTTTTTTGTGTTGACTGAAACCTTCCAGAAAGACTGCAGCTCTGAAGAATCCCAGAAATAAAATGTGCAACCCCCCATGAATGTGATTTCTGTACCATATCGTGAGGTCACACTGATCAGTGCACAGAAGATTTTCAATTTTCCTTTTGTCAATGTTTTCGTCTTGGTTTGAAAAAGAAAGAAACGAAAATAGCTGAATTTCTTCTGCCTCTGCTCGTCCAGCTTCCTCAGTGATTCTGTTTGTCGCTGAACTCCACAGATAAGAGAAATTCTGTGTTTGTCAGCTGAAAGCTTTCTGAGCCACCAGGTCACAGCAATTTCTGAAGCTCAGTGGTTGGCAGATCAGAGTGAACCACAGATGGGAAAGGTGCTGGAGACACCAAAAGAAAATCAATCCATCAGTAAATTAATAAAATAAATCCTTATTACGAAAAGGTAGAACGTTTGTCAGAGGAGTTCTCAAAGAATAACTCTACATTTGCTTCTTATTTTTTCCTCTAAATTTAAATCTGAATATTTGTGTACCATGAACTTGTGTATTTTTATCCGTCTCTGCAGGAACTTCTACTACATCACGATGTTACGCGACCCTGTGTCGCGCTATCTCAGCGAGTGGAAGCACGTCCAGCGTGGAGCTACGTGGAAAACTGCCCTTCACATGTGCGATGGCCGTCCTCCCACTCAGGATGAGCTTCCTGCCTGCTACAGCGGCGAAGACTGGACGGGCGTGCCACTAGCAGACTTCATGAACTGCCCGTCCAACCTCGCCAACAACCGGCAGGTCCGCATGCTGGCCGACCTCAGCCTGGTGGGCTGCTACAACATGTCGTCCATGAGCGAGCTGGAGCGAGGCCGTGTGCTGCTCGCCAGCGCCAAGGCTAACTTGCGCAACATGGCTTTCTTCGGGCTGACGGAGTTCCAGCGAAAGACCCAGTACCTGTTCGAGAGGACGTTCGGGCTGCGCTTCATCCGGGCCTTCACCCAGATCAACAGCACGCGCGCCGCCAGTGTGGGGATCAGCGAGAAGGTGCGGTGGCGCATCGAGGGGCTTAACGCCCTCGACATGGAGCTGTACGAGTACGCCAAAGAGCTGTTCCTGCAGCGCTACCAGTCCAACCGGCAGAGGCAGCATCAGGAGGAGCGGCTGAGGAGGCGGCGGGAGAGGCAGCAGCTGCACAGGAATTATCTGGCTCAGCTGTTGAGACTGGGAGGAGCAGCAGAGAAGGAGGAAGAGGAGGTGAAGGAGCTGGAGGAGGTAGTCACAACAGAGGACTACAGTAGCCAGGTGGTGCGGTGGTGAGGAGGACACTCCAGTTCTGACTAATTACTGGTTGATTATGTGTTTTATTCTCTGTGACTCCACAAAAACCTCCAGCCCTCATCGCCTCATAGCATCTTCGTTGGACTGCCGAACTGTGTCTTTATATTTATTATGATGGATGTATTTCTCATGGCAACAGGAAAATTTTGTATATATTGTTTGTTTTTTTTAATCTTATGGCTTTTTTTGGCACTATAGTTGTAAAATGTATTTATTTATTTGTTAGCAAGTGCTTTAATGTTCTCAAAGAAGCAAAAAAATCTATAAATTCTGGTAAAATTTACAATATCTGGGGAAAAAAAGGTAAAATGCTTCAGAATAAAAGCTCATTTTAATCCACTATCAAATTAGTCTTCTGGGGCCTGGACCACGAAGCAGGGTTAACATCTCATCAAGATAACTTCAGATTCAGCTCTGGATTATTATTTAAGATAATGTGACTCAGGGGTGTCAAACTCCAGTCCTCAAGGGTTTTAGTTATTTCTTTGCTCCAACACAACTGAACAAATGGATCCAACAGCTCTTTGGAAACGTCCTCACAATAACCCATTTATTTCAGTCAGGTGCGTTAGATCAGGGAAACAATGAAAACCTGCAGGACACCAGCCCTCGAGGACCGAAGTGTGACACCTATGATGTAACTGGATCTCTTGTTAGCGGGTTGCATCACCATGGCAACTGATGCTGGAAATTCGTCTCCAGACGTAAGAGACGAGCACATGTAAAAGCCCCGTCTCCAGACCAGATTTTTTCTCTTAGACATGAAAAAGACATTAGCATTTGTCCAGCATCATGACAGCAGGATGATGGTCCAGCTGCCATGTTGTGCCGAGAGGAGCTTTCTGGATGTACGGCTTCTCTCTATACTTATACTTATACTATTTTTATTTTTAAATGAGTTTTTTGTTAATTTATATTAATGCTGGGCTTGACAGAAGGGACAAAAGAAAGGACAAAGAGGGGAAAGAAAGATATAAAACATAAACAGCTGCTTCACCTGTGAAGAAACAGAAAACATCCTACGGCCTCTATAAGAAAACACAATAGACAATCATCAAGAGCACCTGTAGGAAGGTTTTAATGTTTAACGAAAGACTTTAGCACATATGAATTTATATGCATAATAAATGACAGTAAAATAACACTTAAACTTGCTTTTTAACTACTTTTGGATACATTTAAAAATCTGCCTTTTCAAAGACTTTAGTCTCAGAAAAAAAAGAAAATAACATTTAATCACTTTTATATCCTTTAATATTTAGATTATTATTATGGGGTATTTCCCATCTTTAATCAAGTGAAAGGGAAAGAGACCACGCTGAAGCGCAGGAGATTAGAACCTGCAACCTTGAGAAGAGGAGCAGAGTTTTAAAAGGAAGATGATATATTTAAAAGCAAGAGGGGACTTTAAGAGTGAGCGAGCAGAGTTTTGAGAGAGCGAGATGATATTTATAAACCTGAAAACTAGAAATCTTGCTGTCAAATGAAACAATTACACTCTTGATTAAAGAGGGAAACACCTCCATATATTATTAGTTTAGCAGTCTTTACATGTCAGCTAATTTTCTACTTTTTTTTCTACATTGAAGTCGATGTAAAAGGCAGATTGACTCAAATGAGTAACGACATCCTACTCAATTACTCCAATTTCCATTTCCACAAATAGAATTAGGGCTTCGTGTGTTTTAATGAATCTACGTGGTGTGCCATATTTCAGGCCAGATTTGAAAGTTTAAGGCCCCGCTTAAGTTTTACTGCGTTTTGGCGTCTCGTTTCCACGGTAACAGAGTTGTGGGTGGACAAAACCACAAAGGTTGAGAACAGGCTACAGAGTAAAGTTTTCCTCATGAATGGGAACCTTTTAGTGACGATGACATCTGTCACGTCATCTTGCGTTTGCGCTCTCAGGTGTTGTTTATACCCGCAAACAGCAAGACGACAACAACACGACATCCGTCTTCTTTTGGTTTCTTAGAGCAAAACCTGTATTTTTGTGTAAAATTTATGCCATCAGTGAAAATGCAGAGATAACATCTGCTAGTTGTTCCCAAAAATCTAACCCTTGGAAAAGTCTGCGCTAGATAACCAACAAGGGGATGTTATGTCTTCAGGTCTGATGAGGTTTTGCAAAGTTTTACTGCCCACTTCAGGCCGGGCTTGCCCACTACATTGTTTTCTACTTGCGTTTTTGCATTGGGTTTTGCATGGAAGCGCCATGTAAGCAGGACCAATGTGGTTTAGGTTTAAAAAAAAAGTAGTGACATGGCTCTTTATGCATATAACTTCAACACCATGACATTCACAATAAATCCCCAGACTGCTTTAATTCGTGTTGATTAAATGGATTATTATTTTACTAATTCTTGATCCTTCCTGCTTTGGGTGTTTTTAAGCCTTTCAGGAATATACGACTGGAATGATGATCCGTTGTCATCTCTGCATATTTTACATGAATGCACACATGGCCAGAAAACCCCAGTGGAAATTAATAACCAGCGTGGTGGTGCCACTTAGCTGTCAGTCAGTTAAACCAGATCAATTAGAGAAACCCTGGATATGTTGAACCGGTTTTGTTGTCCAGGTCCCTGCTGAAGGATCCTGTGTCATGTTTGTGAGCTAACGCTGTGTTGATCAGTGAAATCTTGTGGTGTTTGGCCCCGTCAGAGCATCAAAGCACAAACTTGGCAAGCTGCAGTGTGTTTTTGTTCCTCATGACTGATTAGGTTGGAAATGTGTTCAATAAAAAATATGAAGCATCCATTGATGTTAATTTGTATCTGATGGACTCTGCTGCACATGTGCATGCATGTGCTTGTTTTCTCATAAACATCTGTAAGCTTCATGTGTTTTAAAGGAATGGGGAGCAGTGGGCCTGAAGGACAGGCTGTCAGAACTGGTTTCAGCACTTCTACATCACTTCTACAACATGGGTATTTCTACCATCAGGACATTGATTACAGGGCTCTTTGCTTCCAAACTGATCATTTAAGCTTCAACTGAACGCGAGTCTGCTGCAGCTGAAAATAGAAAAAGCTGGACACCTTCGTTCTACAAACAGAAACATCGCCCGAGCGACGTTCGCAGCGCGGCAGAAAAACAATCTTGTTTAACAAATTTCCACAGACAGCAGAACCTCTGAGATGCCAGGCTGGGATGATTGCTTTTTATTAGTATTGTTGTTCTGGTTTCTGGGACACACGGCTAAGATAAGCGGTTGTAATATAAAACATTTATCATGAGAAGACTCAGACTATAATCCAGTGAAATTTCCTGCCAGTGCAGGAAGATCATTTAGGATATTTTCTCTCAAAGTAAGAAAGAAGCATCAATGTTTTTTTTTCTCTGTTAGTGAAGGGCTTTAAATAACTGTTTTACAACCTGTTTTAAGCTGTTTCTCAGATATTCACGGCTGAGCACCAAAGGCCAACTGAATGCAAACAGAATCTTTTTTATGCTAAATGAAATGTCTTTTCGGGGGCCTGAACATGCCCTAAAACTCAAAGTTGGCATACTACTCCATGGGAATGTATAAATTTACGTATTTTAGGGTTCTCAGACATATTTGGGGGGAATTGCCTCCACATCCACCTTTTGTTGCAGCCTTGTCACTGCACCTCATTAATTTTTATTCAATTTGGTACATGTATTCTACATGCCGAGGCAAGTGAAGAATCCTTTGGATTAATGGCTCAAACCAACAGGAAGTTGGCCATGTTGGTTCTAAGATGCCATTTTGGCATTTGAACAAACTCCTCCCAGATATTTTATCAGGCTACTATTAAAATGGTCAGTATGTTCTGAAGGTGTGATGAAAAATTCCTCAATGATTGACCACATACACTAAAAAAAACCCTTGATAAGGATGGGTTATAGTTTATCTTCTCAACATGTGATTGTCTTAGTGAAACCAGCACCTGGTAACAATACTTTATTACAACCACTAAAGACTCATTTATGCGCCATGTTCATTACAATAATCCGTTTCAGAGAGTTGCAAATGCATAGCTAGACGTAGCAAACTGAGCAGTACCACTGGAAACCATGGGGGCAGTGTTGAGCAGTACAGCTAACATGTGATCAGCAAAAGAAACAAAGAAGAAAAGCCACAACGTATTTAATGGCCGTACAGACCACCGAGCAAAGAAAACTTTAAAAATAGCAGCAACCACTGACCAAAGGAATAAAATGTTTTAGAAACAGTAAATGTAAAAGATATCTAAAATTTGAAGTTAGGTAAAAGCTCACACAGGATGGAAAGCCTAACAAAAGAGGTGGATTTTAAGATCAGATTTAAAACAGCCAAAGAAGAAGCTTTTCTGATTTGTAATGGCAGCAAATTCCACAATTTTGGAGCCGTAACAGCAAAATCCATATTCCCCTCTGAGCTTCTACCCTGTGTCCACACAGGAGAAGCTGGTCATCTGACCTGAGCAACCGGGAACGGGAGTACAGCAACTCAGAGAGGAAGGAGGAAGTGAGACCATTTAAAAATTTTAAATGTTTTAAAGAATTTTAAATAAACTCTAAAATGGACAAGAAGCCAGTGCAGCATGGATAAAACTGGGGGAATGTGCTCTCTCGTCCGTACTGCAGCCCGACTGACCTTTTATACAAAGAGTTGTAATAATCCAGCTGAGTATTAATAAAGCTATGGATTACTCTTCTAAAGCAGTGTTTCTCAAATGGAGGTACACGTTGTCCTTCGGGTACTTGGAGAAACTCCAGAGGGTACATTAGAAAATAAGAAATGGTGAACCTTGTGTCTTTTCAGGCCTAACTTCAGTTTGTATTATGAGGTAAGTCAGTTCAAGTGGTCAGGATTACTACATACATGTGAAAATGTACACTAATCTCCCGATGGACACTTTAGCACCACTACAGATACTGTTGACAGGGACCAGAACGAGTACCCACATCACTCCCATCCTTCTACGTTGGCTTCCAGTCTGCTTCAAGGTCCATTTTATTTAGTTCTCAATGAGTGTATTTATGGACAACACATCAACTCCATTAGTCAAGATTGGAGGTGAAAATACACCATGAAGATGTCCAAGGATTAGCTTAGCGCTGACTAAGCTAGCACTACATGAGCCAGTTTAATTTACACAGGAGGCTAGCAAGGCTGCTAGCTGGTTTTAAAGTAGCCACAGCATGAAAATGTGGACAAAATATATTAATTTCTATAAAATTAATGCATACCCCAAATATATTTGACCATTTTCAGACAGGATAAAAGCATATTAGTTACCAGAGACCATTTGACAAACACCTCAGTCTCACAACTAACATCACAAGAAAGGTCCAGAGTGTAAAAATTCCATCAGCAACAGTAAAATATCGTCTGCAAATAGAAACTAAAACGAGACAATAAAATGTACTGTGTGAGCAAAACAAGGGTGAATGAAAATTCCTACTTACATTTCAGGTGTTCTTCACTGGCCCAACTCACATTATTACATCTCCTTTGTCCTTTAAAACCTTGTGTTGTTTAATGAAACAGTTTTTATCAGTTTATGTGTCCTACTTTTCTTTTTTGGGCTCTGAAAACACACATTTCAAACTGAATTAAACTGAAAATATCATTGTTTCATTTCTGTGTTTGCAACTCATAAACATCTTTACTGAACCCATGAATATGCTGCAGAAGCTACTGAGCATGCTCCAATATCTTCTTCTTCTTCTGGTGTAACTTTATATTGGTGCATTACCGCCACCACCTGGTAAGGAGTGTGGGCCGGGACAGATAAATAAATAAACCTTTCCTTCTATATTCTCTGAATCAGACCTGACAAAATATGAATTTATAATAAATGTCACCTGAACTGTTCTGTAAACTGTCTCTATGATGAATCTTACGTCAAAATCAAAGTCAGCTTTATTGTCAATTTTGCAGCATGTACAGGTCAGAGAATTGAAATTATCTCTCACACTTTGGTGTGATGAAATACAAGAATGTAAGCTAATAAACCAAACAAACAAAACAAGTACTATTTCTAGATAAATAAAACACAATAATAAACAGACAAGGCAGTCAGTGCAATATATGTTTATGGTTATAGTGCAAGAAAAGAAGATTGAGTTAGCTTGTGGTCTGGTTAAAGGGATTAAAGTGGCTGTGTGCTTGTCATCCTGAGGGTGTAAAATGTTAAAGTGTTGATGGGGGGCGTCAGAGTCCAGGGTGTGTGGAAGGGGGGCAGAGCAGGGAGAAAGTTCTGCATCCTGTCAGCCTGGTGGACTAAGCTGTCCCTCAGTCAGTCGGCCACTAAGCGCTTGCCTCCTTGCCCCACCTCCAGGTCTGGATCCAGAGGGGGTCCCAGTGACCCACGTCTGGGCAAGGGAACCTGGATCCATTGATTTGACTCATCATAGGAGTCTGTTGAGCCACGCCTTGTCTGGTCCCTCCTCTAGAGACCGGTTTGTAAAACCCACCAACAATATAGCTCCTATCTTCAGGACATGCAAACTCCCCTACTGTGATGAGGTGGCAGGTCAGGAGGACAAAAAAATCATCACCTTTGATAATAATAAATCATATTCATTATCATTCATATAGATTATTTAGAAAAAAACAAAAACAGCATACATAGATAATTTAGAACACAACATTAAAGCATCTGGTTATTTACTGGTGTTTTTTGTTTTTTTTTTACCAGAAATTCGACTTGGAAATGAAAGAAAAACCCTTTAAATGTAACTCACTGTCAGCTTTAGGCCAACAAAATGAAACTACTTTTAAAGCTACAAACAAAATAATCCATTGTTTGTCAGGTAAGTCAGACTTCCAGTCAGATCATTAATTCATTTATTGCTAAGAAGGAAATAATTCAGCTTTAACTTGTGCACACTGTATTCACACTTGAGTCATGCCTGATAGGCAGGCCTGTTTTCACAGGGCCATGCACCTTTCCGAGCATGAGTGAGTCACTTTCCAGGCTGTCTGCACTGTGTGCCAAAGAATGAGGAAGAAATACATGATGTCATGCATCCAGTCTGTCACTACCTGCCTTGTTAATGATGGGCAGGGGGAGGAGTGACCTGGCCTTGTTGCTCCCAGTATAAAACACTCAGGAAGGCCCTCCTGAATTTATTACCTGAGAGAGTGTACAAAACCAGGTTAAAGAGCGTGTTGAGTCCAGCCAAAGGCCTGGAGAAAATATATGCTGCATGCACGATGCGCTTCGTGCATTGAGTTGTTGTATTCATTTGAAATTCTATCCACAATGCACGTAAAATGTGATACGGAAGGAAACACATGACAAAGACGACCAGGATGAGTACAGTGATGCGTCGGGCTCGCATCCGGTACGATCTGCTTGGGTCGGGACCTTTTGCCAGCTGTTTTACAATACCGATGTAACAAATAAACACCACCAGCAGGGGCAGCGCAAACCCTAAAGCAGTGAGTACCCAGCCATAGTGCTGCAAACAACTGTATGTGGTTGTGCTAGCAAAGTCCAAACAGGTATTGTTCTCATTTTTTAAGGATATAATTTCAAACATTGGTATGATTTCAACAGCGGAAATCATCCAGACGGCCGAGCATGCAATGATGCCCCAAGACTTCTGCTGCACCTGAGCTGCCCTCAGTGGCTGGATCACCACCACGTAGCGAAAAACAGCTAGGCAGGTCAGGAAGAGGATGCTCCCATAAAGGTGAAAATGAAAGCCAAAGCGCACCAAGCGACACATGAAGTCGCCGAGTATCCATGACTCCTTGTTGCTGTAGTAGTAGACCAGGAAGGGCAAAGTGAGGACATAGAGGAGGTCGGACAGAGCCAGGTTGACCATGATGATGCTGCTGCTCTTCCAGGGACGTAACTTTGTTAAGTAGATGCTGATGGAGGTTATGTTTCCCACCAGGCCCACAATAAAGATGAGGCTGTATGCGACAGGTAGGTAGTAGAGTTTCATCAGGCCATCCACATCAGTGCAGTTACTGATGGAGGCCATATTGGAGTCCTGGTGACAATGAAAGACAATTTATTAGAACAAGAATAAATACTGCAGGAATATATACTAAAATGGAAAGAAGGTTTGTTGTTTTTTGTTGTTTAATTTACATTAATCATATTGCTGGATTTGAGGGTGGAAAGTTTTGGCCCCTTTTAAAAGATTTGGTTCTTTCTTTGGCTTGATAGTAAGTTAAACTTGGTGAAACTTAGTGTTGAGGCAAAAAGTTACTCTGTCAAGGATGAGTCTGTTCTGAAGTGAAAAATGATTACAAGAGAGTGATCAGTAGACACAATATAATAAAGGGAAAAATATGAAATTTCCCCAACACTTAGCATAGAAAATTAAAACCCTTCATTATTGTTAAATTAGGCATTAAAAGAAGGTCTTAGTGATATAATCACTCATTCTTGAGAATTGGGACAAAAGAGGTTAAAAAGATAATTTTTCAAAAATTGTCACTTTCTCCTTTTGAGTTCCTTCCGTTGGGGTACCAGTCTAACCAACCCAACCCAAAAAGGTAAAGTTGGACACACTGCAATCTGTTGATTGGTTGAGAAAAAAAAGTCACTTCACATGTGATCTGGCATAAAACAAAGCAGGAATGGCTCCTTCTAGGGAGGATCCATCCCTCCATCAGACCCGTTGAGGTCTGGGTTCTAGGGAGGATCCATCCCTCCATCAGACCCGTTAAGGTCCGGGTTCTGGAGAGGATTTGTCCCTCCATCAGACCCGTTGAGGTCTGGGTTCTAGGGAGGATCCATCCCTCCATCGGACCCGTTGAGGTCTGGGTTCTAGGGAGGATCCATCCCTCCATCGGACCCATTGAGATCTGGGTTCTGGGGAGCATCCATCCCTCCATCAGACCCGTTGAGGTCTGGGTTCTGGGGAGGATCCATCCCTTCATCAGACCCGTTGAGGTCTGGGTTCTAGGGAGGATCCATCCCTCCATCAGACCCGTTGAGGTCTGGGTTCTAGGGAGGATCCGTCCCTCCATCAGACTCGTTGAGGTCTGAGTTCTGGGGAGGATCCATCCCTCCATCGGACCCATTGAGATCTGGGTTCTGGGGAGCATCCATCCCTCCATCAGACCCGTTGAGGTCTGGGTTCTGGGGAGGATCCATCCCTCCATCAGACCCGTTGAGGTCTGGATTCTAGGGAGGATCCATCCCTCCATCAGACCCGTTGAGGTCTGGGTTCTAGGGAGGATCCGTCCCTCCATCAGACTCGTTGAGGTCTGAGTTCTGGGAAGGATCCATCCCTCCATCAGACCCGTTGAGGTCTGGGTTCTGGGGAGCATCCATCCCTCCATCAGACCCATTTAGATCTGGATTCTGGAAAGGATCCATCCCTCCATTAGACCCGTTAAGGTCCGGGTTCTGGAGAGGATTTGTCCCTCCATCAGACCTGTTTCCACTGATCTTCAGTCCAGTTTTTGTCTCATGTGATCTACTTCAGCCTTTTCTCTCTGTTTCCCTTCCTTAAGAATGGCTTTTTGACAACCACGTTTCCATGGAGACCATTACTGATGAAGCTTTGGATCAGCTGAAGGTCTCCCAGGTCCTGGTTCAGGTCTTTGCTGAATTTCAGATCCTTTTCATCTGTTGTAGATAGTTTTTGGTCCTGACTCTTCTTCTTTTGTTCTCCACATGTCCAGTTTCTGCCTCCTTGCTGAGATAAGCCAAGTTTCCAGCTACCAGGTCTTTGGGAATCACCGTGTTGCTGCTAAAATCCTGTTTTCTGTCTGTCAGACTTTCTGATCATGCCTGGTTTTCACAGATGAAACTAAAGAAATGGGAACAAATGATATGTCTTTGTGACAAGCAGGTAGTAACAAAGAGCCTAAAATGTATAATGTGTGGTAAATGAACTGCATTCATACAGTCTTTTATTTAATACTGTTGACCACGTAAAACACATTCACTCATAGGCCCACCTTCCACTTAGTGGTCGACTACTATGAAACCACAGCTCCCTCAAAACGTTGCGTAAGCAAAAAAACAGGCTGCAACAAATCATCATTTCTTTATCCTTCAGCTGTCTGCAGCAATTACTACCAGAGGAAGGAAGGAGAGAGCCGGACAGACACCCAGACGAGGTAAGAAAGAAGCAATCTAACCAACTCAGTGGGAAAGAAGGTTGTTTCCACGACAATAGTTTGGTTTCTGAAAACCACTCAGAATGTGACAGTTCTGAAAGGTAAAGACTGAAAAATATATTTTACTCACTTGTAGTTACAGAGTCTTCATCAGTGCTTGCTTGTCTTCAGGGTCTTGTCAGTGTTTTCACCTCCATCCCTCCCACATTCCCCTTGTAACCTTCCACACCCAGGAGGGAAACTCCTGCATATTTCTGCCTGAATATAAACTTTTGTGTGTCACCTAATCCAGGCACACGAACTTCCTGGTGTCGTGCTTGAGCTGATGGTTCACTTCATGTAAACAGATAAGGTTTCAGATTAATTAGTAGCTGGAAAAAGAAGTGGTTGTTCAGCAATAAAACGATTTCATCTAGTAATTAAACTCATGTGTGATTCTTTTTATTTAAGGTCTTTGTTATTTCTCTCTCAGAGTGACACTGCTGAGCTAAATTTAATCCACAGAGACTTTGGTCTGAAGGAAGTTTAAGTCACAGTTTCAGTCTTTTTAATTACAAATGTAGGAAAATAAATGTAGTTACTGAAGCGGAAGTTTATCATTATTTAGTCATTTTCTTTCTCACCACTTGGGGAGAATGTAATGCTAATTATACATGCTTACTGCGAACATGCTAACTATATATTAGTAAAGAAAATGAATTAATAAGCAGATAAATGCTGTTTTTAAAGATGCCACTTCCTGGTAGTCCACATCCACACAGAGACTAAATAATTTTTGTTTTTAAAAACAGACGGAAGCTTTTCCAGCATCTTTGTGATAATAATAATAATGCAAGATTTGGTATTGATCCGATAATGAAGGGTTATATAGTCGATATTGATAATTTTTAAAACAGCTGTCAAAATTTGCAGGTTAATGCAGAGATTAAATAGTAAAACTAAAACATTAAATTCTTAAAAGCAAAATAACAAAGTTATTAAACCATAAAAATGGGAATTTGGCGTTCTTACTGATTCTGACAGTTTTCAAGCCACATTAAAGTATCTTTGTTATTGCAGTAGTATCGACTGATATAGATACCAACGCTATCAATATTATTTATATTTAGATCAATCCCCCACCACGCGCATCCACACTATTCCAGTTAAAACACTGCCGTACTGAACCGCATATAGCTCCAGTTTTGTCAAAGTCATTTTTCTGTTGTGGTATTCCGTCACTTTCTGAGGCTTATTGATTTATTGATGATTTGATATATATATATATATATATATATATATATATATATATATATATGGATATAGATATAGTAAAATTAAGCTTGGCTGCCTTCAGCTTCATCTTTCCTGACGTTTAATTTCATTAATCTTTTTTCCATCTTTTCTTTGGAAAATTAATCCTCATTTACACACCCTACCTTGTATACAGCTACAAGTGTAAATTTATGAAGATTCAGTGTTATTTCCTCTGTTTCATAGTTTAATTGTCCTGATGATGGAAAATGATTTGCAAGCACTTTTAAAATTCAGTGTGAATAGATTTTATTCACTGTCAGGGTTCAAATATATACATGTCTACCTCAGTTTTTTATATTAGGTATGATTGTGCTGCTTTATGTGCAGTCTCCTACTATCACTTCAGTACAAATGCATGTCCTGTTTTTAAGAATCAAGCTGACGTTTAGTATTAATGGAGTTTCATTTCCTTGTTTGCACGAAATGTAGCCATAAATTGAAGCTGACATGCCATTCGTTTCTTTGAAGGTCACCTTTCTAAAGGTTGAACAAAACAAAAGCAGCTGCAAGAAGACGAAGTACAAATGTTTATTTTTTACAAAAGAAGAAATAGAAATGATGTAAACAGAGATTTAAAGATCAGCCGAATCAAGACTTCTTTTTTTTATATTGTGGGAAAGGTGGTGGTAAATGGCAGCAGGATGAGTTCAGAGGATAGTTACTGGAGGATGAAGTGTTTGAGAAGCTGGTGTGTCTACAGTTTGGGCATCCTTGCAGCATTGAGTCGAATAGACACACAGGAGGAGCCAGCAGCATAGCGCATCTCCCTCAGCATGCCGGTCCACTGCTTCTTGTCATCCTCATACCTAACAAAAGGAAGAGCAGAGTCACATTTCCAAACACAACGTCCCAAAGCATCAGTTCCAAAACGTAGGAAGACTTACTGCCAGACGTCAGTGACCTCTGTGGGAGCCACTTCCTTGTTCTCCATCTGAACCATGGTAAAGCCGCCCACGGCGTACAAGAGGCCTCCGTTGCTAACAAGGTTGACGGAGCTTCTCTCCTGAGGAAACTCTGTAAAAGGCTCCCACCTGAGGAGACACAATGTGAACCAGAACAGTCACATGACAGAAAACGTTTCTGCTTTCACTTCATTTGTTTCTCTTTTAATAGAAGCTGTGACATTTCCTAAACACAAGCACCTCATTTTAATTAACTAACCTCAACTTAGTACCTTTAATCTTAAACTAGTAATTTATAACGTGCAAAACAGCAAGTAAACAGAATGCAGCAATATAAGGTTAAAACACTAGTGGTCAGCCTGGAACTAGTAGAGAATGGCTCAATAAGAATATGCATTGATTAAAGAACCTTGAACAGTCGTACCATCCCAGACCAGTATACCATCTCTCGCATCAATGGTGCCTTAGATTGTCTTTCAGGCAGCAAATGGTTTTCAGTCCTTGACCTCTGGAGTGGATACTGTCAGATGACCATGTCAGAGGAGGATAAGGAAAAAAAACTCCTTGTATCTGCCCCCTGGGACTCTATCAATTTGAAAGAATGCTGCAGGTATTACAGGAGCTCCTGCCACTTTTCAGCGACTTATGGAGAAAGCCGTTGTCATCGTGTTTCTTGACGACATAATAGCTTTTAGCAGAACGCTCAAAGAACATGAAAAATTTTTTAGACACTTATTATAGATCCTATCAAACAACTGAGTGATTTTATCAGTAAATGACTGAACACAGGAGCCCGGTGTGCAATAAACACAACTGATTATAATGTTTTTAGTTTTTCACCAACAATTTCCACTGTTAGAATTTCCATAATATTGTTGACGGCAGTTGTCATATTGCCAACAATATTACATTTTAAATTTGCACATAGAAATAGAGCGACCCACCCACCCTTTATATTTTCCCTATTTAAATAATACATCTCATATCCTTCTATCTGAACTTCATCCATTTCTCCATCTTTTAACTATGTTTCAGTTACTGCAATTACACTAAATCTTTTTTTGCTCTGCATTAAATAATCCTTTATTTTATATAAATTGCATTTCAGACTCCTACTGTTGAAATGTATTATTGATAATGATCCTTCCAACAATACCTTATCATGAAATTTTCACTCATTATAATATAATAATAAAAAAATAAAGGAAACACTAAAATAACACATCCTAGATCTGAATACATGAAATATTCTTAAAAAACACTTTGTTCTTTACATAGTTGAATGTGCTGATAACAAAATTACACAAAAATTATCAATGGAAATCATATTTATTAACCCATGGAGGTCTGCATTTGGAGTCACACTCAAAATTAAAGTGGAAAAACAACTACAGGCAGATCCAACTTTGATGTAATGTCCTTAAAACAAGTCAAAATGAGGCTCAGTAGTGTGTGTGGCCTCCACGTGCCTGTAGGACCTCCCTACAACGCCTGGGCCTGCTCCTGATGAGGTGGCGGATGGCCTCCTAAGGGATCTCCTCCCAGACCTGGACTAAAGCATCCACCAACTCATGGACAGTTTGTGGTGCAACGTGGCGTTGGTGGATGGAGACATGATGTCCCAGATGTGCTCAGTTGGATTCAGGTCTGCGGAACGGTCGGCCAGTCCATAGCATCAATGCCTTCATCTTGCTTACACACTCCAGCCACATGAGGTCTAGCATTGTCTTGCATTAGGAGGAACCCAGGACCAACCACACCAGCATATGGTCTCACAAGGGGTCTGAGGATCTCATCTCAGTACCTAATGGCAGTCAGGCTACCTCTGGCGAGCACATGGGAGGCTGTGCGGTCCCTCAAAGAAATGCCACCCCACACCATTACTGACTCACTGCCAAACCGGTCATGCTGGAGGATGTTGCAGGCAGCAGAACGTTCTCCAAGGCGTCTTCAGACTCTGTCAAGTCGGTCACATGTACTCAGTGTGAACCTGCTTTCATCTGTGAAGAACACAGGGCGCCAGTGGCCAAGTTACCAATCTTGGTGTTTTCTCTGGTAAATGCCAAACATCCTGCATGGTGTTGGGCTGTAAGCACACCCCCCACCTGTAGACTTCGGCCCTCATACCTCGCTCATGGAGTCTGTTTCTGACTGTTTGAGCAGACACATGCACATCTGTGGCCTGCTGGAGGTCATGTTGCAGGGCTCTGGCAGTGCTCCTCCTATTCCTCCTTGCACAAAGGCAGCGCTATTGGACCTGCTGCTGGGTTGTTGCCCTCCTACGGTCTTCTCCACGTCTCTTGATGTACTGGCCTGTCTCCTGGTAGCGCCTCCATGCTCTGGACGCTACGCTGACAGACACAGCAAACCTTCTTACCACAGCTCGTATTGATGTGCCATCCTGGATGAGCTGCACTACCTGAGCCACTTGTGTGGGTTGTAGACTCCGTCTCATGCTACCACTAGAGTGAAAGCACCGCCAGCATTCAAAAGTGACCAAAACATCAGCCAGAAAGAATAGGAACTGAGAAGTGGTCTGTGGTCACCACCTGCAGAACCTCTCCTTTACTGTTGTCTTGCCAATTGCCTATAATTTCCATGACAAACACGGAAGCTGTTCCTGCATAGAGGGTTTCACCCCACATCCAGAGTCCAGAGGCTATACACCAAGCACAAAGAGGGAGGCCGAGGACTAGTGAGGATCAGGGCCACTATGCAAAATGAAACATTCAAGCACCATGAATACATCCAGAAGATGGACCCAAGGGATGAAGCACGGAGTGAATGCCTCAGATATGCCTGGATATGAACAAGTCCTACAGGAGCCAGCCTTGAGTACTAGGGCAATGGAGGCCTAGATCTACCACACCAGGCAGGACCCCAGGTTCAGAGGCCCCTGAAACAATCCAGGACCTCCCAGAAGAGTGCAAGATACTGGCAAGCAAAGGATACATGGAATGCCACAACCAAGTAGCTGGCATAGTGTACAGAAACATCTGTGCAGAATATGGACTGGAGGCCCCTAGGTCACAATGGGAAACTATGTCCGGTTGGTTGGCCACCACCATTTTGTCGGTCTGTATCTGGAAGTTCCACAGGATCTTAGCCCTCTCATTCTTCACCACCTTGGGAGGTGGGATCATGGATAAGCAGCAAAGGAAAGTCGAAATGATGGATGCAGCCATCCCCAATGATGGAAATATCAGGAAAAAGGAACACAAGAAACTGGAGAAACACCAAGGACTCAAGGAAGACCTGGAGAAAACCTGTAAGGTGAAGGCAACAGTAGTACCATTACCATTGGAGCACTGGGGGCCGTGTCCCCCACACTGGAGAAGTGGCTCCAAGAGATACCTGGAGAACCATCAGACATCTCCATCCAGAAGAGGGCAGTCCAAGGAACAGCTAAGGTACTGGAGGACCCTCAAGATCCCAGGACTCTGGTAGAGGACCCGAGCTGGAGATGAACAGCCACCAAGTCTACCCAAGAGAGATGGGAGGCCGTGTGAGGGAAGAGTTTTTTATATAGTTGATTTTAAAGACTTGTGTGGAGATTTTTTGTATGTTAATAAATAAATACATTAATAGAAATCAGTTTAAAAATGTATATAAATAAATAAATAAAGACATTAAATTAATATAAAATATTTTAAAATTAGTCTACATCACTTAAATAAAAATGAAGTTAATATAAATAAATAATTATGTACATATCGAACTAACTAAATAATTAAATAGGAGCCAACAAACTCCTCTGTTTGGGAGTATTTTTATTTATTCATTTATTTCTAATAAAAGTACTTGAAACAAATATTGATACTTGAAAAAACTTGAAAACTTGAAAATATTGATGACAACATAGTTCACCTTATCTTGTTGTCTTGCATAGTTTTAATTCCATTTGCTTTTTTTTTAATGTGAAGTGTCTTTTGTGTTCGAAAGAGCTTGGCTATAACAACAACACTTCCTGTATGCTGAGGCAACCCTAGTAAAGTGACAAAGGTAGTGAAGAGGTTAACAACTGTATGCAAGCATGGCTGGTTAACTTAGTATCGGCATACAACCTCCTCTGATGATTGAAGGTAAAAATGTAGGTGCTGCAGTCATTTGGCAGAGCTTTTCCTCCTCCTCTTCATCATCATCATCGTCACAAACATCAACATCAGACGTTGCTCTGCTTGTGACACAAGGTGATGTGAGTGTATTTTATGTATATCGATTAGGGCTTTAAAAAATAACGCGTTAACAGCGGTAACTAATTTAAGTAATTGTGATAATATTTTTAACGCAATTAACATCCTCTGCATGCTGACACAGTCACTGAGTTGTCCAGTGGGTTTATACAATAAGACATACTTTTTCTGCAATTGGGGGCAGGACCCAATTGCAGACCCGGAGAGAGTACTCCACCCTTTTCCGGCTGAGAACCATGCTCTCGGACTTGGAGGTGCTGATTCTCATCCCAGCCGCTTCATATTCGGCTGCGAATCGCTCCAGTGAGAGCTGAAGACCACGGCCCGACGAAGCCAACAGAACCACATCATCTGCAAAGAAAAGAGACCCAATCCTAAGGCCACCGAACCGGATCCCCTCAACACCTCGGCTGCGCATAGAAATTCTGTCCATAAAAGTTATGAACAGAATCGGTGAAAAAGGGCAGCGATGGCGGAGTCCAAACGGCACTGGAAATGATTCTGATTTACTGCCGGCAATGCGGACCAAGCTCTGACACCGGTCGTACAGGGACCGGACAGCTCTTACAAGCGGGTCCGGCACTCCATACTCCCGGAGTACCCCCCACAAGAGTCCCCGGGGGACACAGTCGAATGCCTTCTCCAAGTCACAAAGCACATGTAGATTTGTTGGGCAAACTCCCATGCACCTTCAAAGACCCTGAAGAGGGTGTAGAGCTGGTTCACTGTTCCACGACCGGGACGAAAACCACACTGCTCCTCCTCAATCTGAAGTTCGACTATCTGACGGAACCTCCTCTCCAGCACCCCTGAATAGATCTTACCGGGGAGGCTGAGGAGTGTGATCCCCCCTGTAGTTGGAGCACACCCTCCCCCCCACCACCCCAGTCTGCCAGTCCAGGGGAACTGTCCCTGATGTCCACGCGATGCTGCAGAGGCGTGTCAGCCAAGACAGCCCTACAGCATCCAGAGCCTTAAGGAACTCTGGGTGGACCTCATCCACCCTCGGGGCCTTGCCACCAAGGAGCTTTTTATCCACCTCAGCGACCTCAGTCCCAGAGATAGGAGAGCCAACACCAGCTACCCCAGACTCTGCTTCCTCATCAGAAGACATGTTGGTGGGATTAAGAAGGTCTTCGAAGTATTCCCTTCACCGCCTCACAACGTCTCGAGTTGAGGTCAGCAGCCCCCCATCCCCACTGTACACAGTGTTGACAGCGCACTACTTCCCCCTCCTGAACCGCCGGATGGTGGACCAGAAGCTCCTCGAAGCCGTCTGGAAGTCATTCTCCAAGGCCTCTCCAAACTCCTCCCATACCCGAGTTTTTGCATTAGTGACCGCCGAAGCTGTGCTCCGCTTAGCCCGCCAATACCTATCAGCTGCCTCTGAAGTCCCACAGGCTAAAAAGGCCCAAAAGGACTCCTTCTTCAGCTTGACGGCATTCCTTACTGCTGGTGTCCACCAACGAGTTTGGGGGTTACCGCCACGACAGGCACCGGCGACCTTATGGCCACAGTTGCGGCAGGCTGCCTTGACAATAGAGGCACGGAACACAGCCCACTCGGACTCAATGTCCCCCGCCTCGCCCGGGACATGGTTGAAGCTCTGCCGGAGATGGGAGTTGAAACTCTTTCTGACAGGGGACTCTGCCAGACGTTCCCAGCAGACCTTCACAACACGCTTGGGTCTGCCAGGCCTGACCGGCATCCTCCCCCACCATCTGAGCCAACCCACCACCAGATGGTGATCAGTTGACAGCTTCATCCCCCTCTTCACCTGAGTGTACAGAACATGCAGCCGCAAGTCCGACGACACGACTACAAAGTTCGATCATCGAACTGCGGCCTAGAGTGTCCTGGGGCCAAGTGCACATGTCTGAACAAAGTGTTCGTTATGGACAGTCCATGATGAGCACAGAAGTCCAATAACAAAACACCACTCGGATTTAGATTGGGGGGGCTGTTCCTCCCAATCACGCACCTCCAGGTCTTGCTATCATTGCCCACGTGAGCATTGAAGTCCCCCAGCAGAACGAGGGAGTCCCCGGAAGGAGTGCTCTCCAACACACCCTCCAAGGACTCCAAAAAAGGGTGGGTACTCTGAACTGCTTTTTGGTGCATAAGCACAAACAACAGTCAGGACCCGTCCCCCTACCTGAAGGCGGAGGGAGGCTACTCTTTCGTCCACCGGGATGAACCCTGCTCGGCGCCTCTCCCCGGGAGCAACTCCAGAATGGGAGAGGGTTCCGCCCTTCTCAAGGACAGTGGTTCCAAAGCCCAAGCCGTGCTTTGAGGTGAGTCCAACTATATCTAGCCGGAACCGTTCAACCTCGCGCACCAGCTCAGGCTCCTACCCCGCCAGAGAGGTGACATTCCACGTCCCTAGAGCTAGCTTTTGCAGTCGAGGATCAGACCGCCGAGGTCCCCGCCTCTGGCAGCCGCCCAGCTCACAATGCACCCGACCCCTATAGCTACTTCTGCAGGTGGTGAGCCCACGGGAGGCGAGGCCCATGTCACGCTTTCGGGCTGAGCCCGACCGAGCCCCATTGGAAAAGGCCCGGCCACAAAGCGCTTGCCTCTGTGCCCCACCTGCAGGCCTGGCTCCAGAGGGGGGCCCCGGTGACCCACGTCCGGGCAAGGGAAATCTTGTTTCTTGCTTTCTCCTCATCATAGGGGTGATTTGGTGATTTTTTTCTGTGAAAAATTTCTGGTGTGTTTATATATAAATGTAGCAGTTTGTTGTCTGGTGATAGTGTGGATTGAAGGGTCGTTGAATTCTGTCCGTGGTGTTTTTGTCTCCTCTTTCTTCTTTCTGCTTTCCCTTTTGCTTCTTTTTGCTGTCTTCCTTCTTTTTCTGTCCCCTCCGATCAGGTCCAGCAAGATTACATAGATTCCATGACTCAAAGTAAATAAATAAATAAATGAAACAGATTATCAGGAGGAGCCTTACCCATAAGCCTCCCCTTGGCAAAGCAAATTTGTTCAGCACAATACAGCAACTAGACTATCATTCTGCTGCTATGATGCTGGACAGGACAGGTTTAAAAAACAAAACAAACAAACAAACAAACAAACAAACAAACAAAAAAAATGCAAGTAATGCATACACGGCATGACAAGCCCCGTACATCCACCATTTCTCCGTTATGACCACGGAATGTGGAGAAGCCAGATGGAAGAGATCAGCCAGGTGTTTCTATGGACGGACTTGAGAATACACACATCATTACTGGAGCAACCCCTGAATGTTGCCTCCATGGAGAATGGAGGTGTTTTACTAGGGCTGTCAAATGATAAAAGTTTTTAATCAGATTAATCACCATTTGTGAGTTTTTATATGCCTGAAATGTCCGATCCTTACATAAAGAGCCAATGTTTGCAAATATTTACTGTTAACTGACTTTCCCTTGGGTAAACACCAGATGTCCAATGGTCAGTAAATACAGCATATAATACATACTTCTTTCTATATGCTGTTCTAAATCATCTCCACCATGTTCTAGATAATAATTATCAATCAATAAAACTTATTTTAAAATTAATCATAAAAATAAAAAATACCAAATGTGATGACTGAAGTTAAACAGCCAATACTGATGAAGAAACTCTGATAAAACTGATGACCTGGATAAAAACAGTTTTTTCAACTAATCAACAACTGTTGATAAATTATATCATTGGCAAGTTTTTCTTTGCTTTTTTACATTAGATGATCACTTTAGCTGTAATTTTCAGTTCAATATTTCATCAAATCTGAAAAATGGTTATTTCTGAATAAAAATCAATAAACTCTTTTTCTCAAGTCACAAAAGCATATTCACTGCCCTTGAGCTGATGTGATGCTGGACAGGACAAGGTATGGAAGAAAAAACAAAGCATGTGGGAAACATCTGGGCAAAATCTTCTGCTAAAAGGACACTAAAACTGAATTTTCTGGCCATCAGGAAACGTCATGTCTGGCACCAACCTATTGCCCCACAGTGAAGCATGGCGGTGGCAGCATCATGCTGTGGGGATGTTATTTGGATGGGATTAAAATCATCTATAAAGAATTTGACATGATTTGTTCCTACCTGTTTGTTGTAAAGTCGTAAGCCTCACACGTGGCAGTGAGGCCCTCCTCATTGACTCCACCAGCCACAACAATCTTGCCGTTGTGGATGACGGCTCCGAACATGGCTCTGGGTGTTTTCATGGCCGCCATCTCCCTCCACTCTGACTGCTTGTGGTTGTATGCAAACATTTTGTTCAGGGCTTTGCTGTGGAGATGAAAGAAGAAGAAAGTTGGGGGTTATAAGCTGCTGGAAAGAGATGTTGGTGGTGTAGATGATGAAGATCAGTGGTGTCAATCATACGGCCTGGGGGCCAAAATCAGCACACCTCCACCCAGGCCAGCAGGGTGAATTTAGTAAAGAAAATAACATAGAAGACATTAACTGTAATATTACAAAAGTAACTGTAATTTCTAATGTTTCCAGGTTTCATGTTTTCTGTTTAAATGTAAAACATTTCCAGGGCAGGAGGAGAACTGGTTCCATCTTTTCTTTCTTTCTGGCCTAATAGACATGACCTGAGTTTGTATGATGACGTGAGTCAGTTCAGGTGGTCAGGATTAATACACACGTGTGTACATGTACACGTATGTACACTTAAAATAACTTCAGGAAAAGTTACTCTGCTCATCATATGAATTCCTGGATTTTTCACTTCCACATACATGGAATTAAATGTTTGCTGGTTTTATAGATCCATGCTGACCTGGAAGTTGTAATATACTTATAAATGAGTAAATATGTAAAATAGATTAAAGAAAACATAAAATATTTTTTATATGTGAAGTTTAAAAAAGTGATAAAACTTTATAAATAAAAATAATAAAAATAAAATAAAAAAATTGAAAATTTTATTTTATAAACACATTCATATATTGACATTTAGAAAAATATAGATTATCATTTTCAGATATATACAATTAAAATATCAAAATGTGTAAATCAATAAAGTAAATAAAATATGTAAATGTATAACTGAATATAATTTCAGTTTTTTTTGTTTGTTTTTTTGATAATGTGCTTGTTCTTCTTTGCACTAAAACAATAGGAAGAATTAGAAGTTTTCATTACTTATAGGTTTTTATGCTGTTATTTAACTGGGCAGACCCACTGGAGGCCAGATTGTGATGAATGTGGCTTCCAAAGTAACTCATGATTCTTTCACATTTTGTTTTTAACTTCTAGTTAAAAAAACTGCATAAAATTTTTTGCCACCAAAGTCCATCTGAGTGAACAAAATAAAGAAAAAAGCCTCATTTATCTTGTTCAGATGTCATCAGGCTGATAACCTCGGTCCTGACGTGCATGCCATCTACCTTGAGGATGATTGCTTTAGGTCACAACCAGTTTCTATTTCCACTCTGATGATCCAGGACTGTAACGATCTGCACCTCTCACATGATCAAGACATCTCTTGGATGAAAATTAAAGAGGATTTCTGTGTGTTTTTTTTAGGGAGCTTCCCTCATGTTTAACCATGTTGATCCTTCCACAGAAGCACCAACTTTACAAGTTCTACATCGTTGTAAAGGTGACTAATCTGACCATCTAATCATGAATAATTCAACAGCAACTGGTATTAAAGGGGAGAAATAATTTCTATTATTTTATTTTTTGCTCTCATTTATTTGTCTATTTTTTTATTTAGCTATTTCTCAAATTATTTTAGTTAATTTATGGTTATTTTTTTATTTTAGTCCAGTCTTTTTTATGTTATGTCTTTACTGTATTTATTTTGCCTTTACTATTTTTTTTCCTTGTAAATATATTTAGGTATTAAGGGTTATGGCTGTTATGGCTAAAAATCAGGATATCTAAATGAAATGAAATGAAATAATTTTTAATTTAATTTAATTTAATTTGACCTGATTCCTACAATTTTTTATTTTTTAAGTGCTATAACACAAAAGTGGAAAAATACTTTTAGGCTTCTTTTTTGGTCACAGGTTTAACTCTTTACCAGTTAATTATTAATTATGTTTTGCAGCTGCTTCTGTTTCTCGAGTGTTTCATTGACAGCTGAAATCACTGATTCGTTTGATCTATTATTAGTGGCAACATTGATCTCTCTGGTTTGTAGATCTTTATTTTCCTGTGGAGTGCATGCACTTTAAATATTCTGATGATCAGGGCTGATGTGTGGTGTGCTCTCAGGGCAGGAAAATAAACGGACTCTGTATTGTTTGCAGTGGATCAGTATTTTCCATCACTGCATATCCGACAGCTCTGAACTGCAGACCTGTAATTGTTCTCTGTGATGTGTCGTGCACCCCTCCAGGCTGGCAGGATGATGGACCACGAACAGCTGCTGCACAAACACACTTCTTTACTCACTTGTCATCTGTTTTTCCTCCAATGCAGTAAACCAGTCCTTTATGAGAGGCGACAGCATGGCCGTGGATCTTCAGAGGAAGCTTTTTGGTCTCAGTCCACTTCATTTTTCTAAAAGAACGTGATAGTTTCCGGGGTGAAATTAACAATTCTTGTTAGAAAAATCAAAATAATAAAACTGCTAAGTCCTTAAAAAGCCCAGTTACCAGGATGTGATTACATAGAACCATGGTTAATTATGTGTAAAACACCACATATTTCTCAACAGATGAAGAAACGAAGATGGAGACAGGAAGGAAAAGCAGTAGAAGAAGAAATGGTACCACTAACTCAACATCGTAGCACATAACGCTGTCCAGTGACTCGTTGGTCTGCAGGTCTTTTCCAGCCACGGTGAACAACAAGTTCTCACTCTCACCGATGCTGAACAGGCATCTAGGAGAAGGCATGGGGGGCAGAGCCACCCACTCAAATGTGAATGGATCCAGCTATGGACAGAAGAAACACATTAAACACAAGCTTCTAAGTCTTTCTTTATTTTGTTAAGTGTTAATTGTGAGTGTTTCAGGCACTTATCTTGTCTTAATAATTGAGAGTATGTGGGAGGAGCTGTTACTGTGGATACACAAGGTGAAGATTTAAATTCCTTTTCTTGAATATTTTCCTTCTGATTTATTTGTAGTCTGAGCTCCATTATTTTTTAAATGAAGGCCATTTAAATTAGCTTAAATAGGTCCTAGGAAGTAGTCTGACAAGCTAATGCTATATGCTTATTGTCTAACTCGTATAGATGCAACAAAAGTATTTTTAAGAGTAATTTAAATAAACTTAGTTTAACTAACTTCTGGCACAACTGATTTTTTTCTTTCGCCTATTTCCACAATTTCCACCAAAGTACCAGCACTTAAAAAAAGCTAACTTATTAATATCAAGTACCTCTTAGTAATTCTAATTTTTATGTTTAATGTAGATAAAAACTAAAAACAGGGCGATGCTACCTGTTATGTCCAATTTCCAGTGTTTATACTAAGCTAAGCTAACCAGAAGGCTAAAGTAATAAGAACTGCTAGCTTTTGACTACTTTCTATTCTACAGTCTATTCTACAGTCATTTAGCAGACGCTTTTATCCAAAGCGACTTACATTTGAGAGGAAGAACAACACAAGCATGAATTCAAACAAGATGGGACGTCATAATTAAGTGATAGTCAGACCGCTTTTGAGTCCAGTTGGACCCAGGTGCTGTCATGTAGTGCTAGTGCAGTGCATATAATTTTTTTTTTTTTTTTTTTTTTTTTTTAGTCATTTTATTTAAATACAGGATCACGATTTCATCAAACAATATCAACTAGGTCATAAGTGCATGATTTCATCACATAATATCAAATTGGGCATAAGTGCATGATTTCATCACACAATATCATCTTGGGCATAAGTGCACACAGCTTCTTCAGTACTTGGTTGAGCCAAAAAGCTGGACAAATCTTTCTGACTCATTTAGTTAAGCTAAATGTGGAAATGCTCCTTAAACAACTGAGTCTTTAGCTTGGTCTTAAAAGTGGATAAGGACTCTGCGGATCGGAAGGAGTTTGGTAGATCGTTCCACCACCGGGGAACAACAGAGGAGAAGAGTCTAGCTACTGATTTTGCGCCACGTTGTGGTGGGAGCACTAGGCGTCTTTCGCTGGTAGAGCGTAAGTTTCGAGAGGGAGTGTAGCTCTGGATTAAGGAGTGAAGGTAGCCCGGAGCCGTTTGGGTTATTGTTTTGTAAGCCAGAAGCAGAGCTTTGAATTTGATGCGCTGCAACTGGAAGCCAGTGAAGAGCAATTAGCAGCGGAGTGACATGAGCTCTTTTGGGCTGGTTGAAGACCAGACGTGCTGCTGCGTTCTGGATCATCTGCAGAGGTTTAACTGAGCATGCAGGCAGGCCAGCCAGTAAGGAGGTGCAGTAGTCAATGCGTGAAATGACCAGAGCCTGGACCAGGAGCTGGGTCGTGTGTTCAGTCAGGTAGGGTCTGATCCTCCTGATGTTGTAGAGAGCAAATCGGCAAGACCGGGAAACCGAGGCAACATGGTCCTTAAAGGTCAGCTGGTTGTCTACCATGACACCAAGATTCCTGGTAGAAGATGTAGGCACTAGTGTGATTGAGTCAAGCTGCACACTTATCTGTGGCGGTAAAGAAGGATTGGCTGGAAAGACAATAAGCTCAGTCTTGGACAGATTTAGCTGAAGGTGGCGATCCTTCATCCATGCAGAGATATCAGCAACATGCTGATATTCACATTGAGACGGTTGTGTCATCAGGTGGGAAAGAAAGGAAAAGCTGAGTGTCATCTGCATAGCAGTGGTAGGAGAAACCATGAGAGCTAATGACTGCACCGAGTGAGGAGGTGTATAAGAGAAGAGGGCCGAGCACCGAGCCCTGAGGCACCCCTGTTGTCAGCCCATGTGATCTGGACACGCCCCCTCGCCACTTAAAAAACTAACTTATAAACATCAATTATTTATTGATTATTAATTTAATTAATGTAAATAAAAACTTAAATGAAGGTTCTGTTTCAACCAGTTTCTGGTGTTTATGTCACGTTAAACTTGTAGGAAATAGCTGGCTTGGAAATGCTCAGTCAAAATAAAATAAAAATAAAATACCACCTTTTCAAAGGATAACCTATTAACGTCAATTATTACTTGTTAAATTTAATTTTCATGCTTGTTTAATGTAGATGAAAACTAAAAAAAGAACCATGTTAAGTGTTTATGCTAAGCTAAACTATTCATTAAGCTAAGCTAACAGGAACTGCTGGTTTTGGACCACTGAGTCAAACAAAAATACAAAATTTAAAAACTAACTTGTTTACATGAATTATTTTCCATTAAATATATTTTTATTCTTTGATGTGGATAATAAACCGAAATCAGGGCCATGCTAACTGTTTTGACCAGTTTCTAAGCTAATGTGTAAAAACTAGCTCAGGACTGCTCAGTCAAACAAAAAGCACTTCAAAACTGAACTTATTTATTTCTTGCTGAATGTCATTTTCATGTTTTTTTTTTTTAAATTGCAGATAAAAGCCAAAACCAGGACAATACTACTTATTTGAACCAAATTAAGTTTACGCTAATTTAAGCTAAGCTAAGCAAAGCTAAGCCAAGCTAACAATTTCTAACCCTAATCTTGTAACTAATGTACAGACATGAGAATTGAATTGATGTGTTAATCAAGCTCCTGACAAGAACATAATCATACAATGGCCAGTTCTTAAATCAAAATTTGCTCACCAAATAGAAGTAACACTGTAAAGGCACATCCTTGTTTTCTTCATCCACAAAAAGTCCTCCAATGATGAAGAGCTGGTTCCTTTGTGACACCACACTGACGTGGTTACGTGGAACCTGCTCCGACATGGCAGCAAAGAAACACTCGTTCTTGTTGACGTCATACGCCACAGCCGCTGTGTCATTGATCATCAGGATAAAGTCACGTGTGTACATGCCATGTCTGCGGTTGTCATTCAGGAAGCCGGGGAATGGACTCTCCTCTTCCTCACCTCCTTCCTTGCTGGCGCCCTCCTCCCCCTCCTTGGTCTTGGGTTTCTCTGGAAGCTTCCCCTTGAAGGCATCCCTGATGACCTGGATTGTCTTCTGAAGCTCCGGGTCAGCCTTGACGATCTCGTCAGTCTCCACTTTCTCCTTGAAGTATTTCTCTGGCAGCAGGCGGAAACGGATGCAGTTGAAAGCATCCTTCAAGACCTTGATGCGTGACTCCTTGTCATAACGGACCCAGGCCATGACAGCCTCAAACACCAGCTCTTCTTTCTCCACATTTAAGGCATCTCCACCAATGACAGCGAACAACTCATGAGCTGCGAGCTTCAGGAACTCCTCGTCCTTGTGGAGAAACTCAAAGCGCTCGGCTATGAAGTTGCGTGCAGCCACAGCGAGTCTGGGACAGCTGAGCACCAGGCCCATCCTGAAAATGGCCATGCAGTTCCCCAGGGACAGCTTCTTCTGTAGATAGTTGACACAAACTGTAAAGACAGAAGGGATCTGGAACCTGTTTGCCACTGCGATTATATCCTGAACATTGTCATCAGTCAGGTCAATCTCAGCTGAGTAAAGATACTGGATAATCATGTGCAGGATTGAGGGGTTAACATCTTCCAGGACCACCTCTTTGGTGTTCTCCACCTCCTTCCCATCCTCTGTGAAGAAGATATCCCTGAAATAAGGGCTACAGGCAGCCATGATCAGCCGATGGCAGGGGAAGCTGCGGTCGCCTACCTTCAGGGTGCAGTCCACAAACTTGTTCTCATTCAGAAGCTCCTTCAGGCCGTCCTGTAGCAGGGTGCTCTGAAAGAGACGCAGCTCCTCCTTGATGGCGTTGGGGTCCATAGTGTGACTGGACAGGTTAGAATGGGCAAACAAGAGGTTCAGTGGACAGAGGATAGAGCCAAGGGTTCTGTTGGCAGTCGGTCCTGGCTGGAAAAGGCAGAGCAGAGAAAAGGTTCCCAATGTGAAGACCCTGCAATTTAATCCTGCCCCGCTCTAAATATAGACCCCTCAGCCCCCCTGCCGGCTTTGACTTCAGTGCAATGGCAGAGCAGCCCGAGCCTGAGCTCCAGCAGCTGCTGTCACAGACTGAAAGAAGCAACTGGGAGCTTCAACTGGGAGATATGCCACAATGAATCAGCTCTAAGAGCACCATGTGGAAGGCTAACAGCGTTGCTGTCCAATGGCAGCTGAAGTTACAAATGAGTGGGAAGAAATCAGTCGCTGTCATTTAAAACAAGAAACCAAGACATCGTTTGAGCTTTACAACAGTTTCTTTCAAGTTATACATCCATTTATTCCTGTTAGAGTCTTTTGGAAATTTAATTGTGTGTTTAATTTATTTCAACTAATCTGGATTAATTTAGTGGATTTGTCTATTCATCTTTTTGTTTATATATCATTTCTATTTAAGTATTTTTATTTATTAGTTCATTTCATTTGACTGATTTGGACTTTTTTTTAATATAAAATTGTTTATTCATTCATCTTCATGTATTTTATTTATTTATTAAATATACATGAGTATATTTTATTTAACTAATCTAGAATATTTTTTTACTATGTGTATTTATTTTTATAAAATCTACAAAAATATTCTTTTTATGTAGTAAAAACAGATATCCATTTTTTGTTTTGAGTTTTAATTTCTATTTAATTTATTGCAGTTTCCTTTTTTCTTACCTTGTTTTGTTTTTTTTTCAGCTTTTTTTTGTATTAGGTTAAAGAAATATTTTACAAACTTAAACTTTACCATTAACACCTGAATTTATTTACAATTGTATAAAAACAAAATGCCACAAAGGAAAAAAGAAAATAAAGATGAAAAAAAATAGAGAAAATAAAACTGAAAAAAAAACAACACAATTAAATATTAGATCAATGAATAATAAATAAATACCTTGTGATGTCTGTGTTCTCCAGATATTGTCTATAAAACCTGACTTAGGCAATTATGTTATGAGGCTAATGAAATAATTTAGATTAAAATAAATCAGGTAAAGAAATTAAAACAGTTGAAAATCCATTAATAAAGTGAATACAGGGACTGATGTCTATAGTCACACTGATTATATTCTATTATGTCTTATTATTCAGACTCATTAGGGTCTGTTCATGTCGGCTATAAGCAATAATTCCTCCAAGAAACCATCAATGCAACATGTGACTTTTACTTTTACTCATCAGAGATTTATTTATAAAAGACTGAACAGCAAAAAGACACAATGAGCTAAAACTGAACCTAAAACAGTTTGGCTTGCAGCAGCTGTGCAGAAACAGGTGAGAGCCGCACATACAAGCAGCTTTTTCCACGTGTGAGGTGTATTATAGTCCAGCTGCTCAGCTGAGTGTCCTTTCATTCTGGACTCGAACCTTTTAAAATGCACCTCAGTCACAGAAGTCATTCCAGCTCTGGTCCTTTGTGTTAGCGTACATGTAAGCAGTCTGCTTGCAGCCTGTTTTACTATAATAAAACAGCCATGACTGGTGAGTCTGGATCAATTACAGCTCATATTGTCCAGTTTTATTCCCCCAACCCGATAAAGTGTGAAGAGTGAGCAGAGTTAGGTAACATTTCTCCCGTGGGCAGAACTAAAGATAGATCAGACTACGACACTTGCCGAGGAGTCTCTAACATGTAATTTAAGCAGAAGGGGAGAGCTGAGATGCGTAAGAGAGCTCTGTGTTTTATTTAAAGAAACAGTGAATTCATTCAAGAGTTTTTTAATATGACATTTTCATTTTGCTGTGCAAGTTAATTTAAACAGTTAAATGCACAATAATCAGTAACAGTACTGAGTTAAGCATCAATAATACCAAATATCAACGTGAATTTAAGTGATATTGTCATCACAAAATATTAAAAAACCAGTCGAGAGCTATTTAATGGCCTTTAGATACAGACAAGGTTAAAAACCTGCATAAAGCGCTTGCACACCAACTATAAACACCCACTGTTAACTTTATTTTATAGTAATGTCAAAACAAAACTGACTTTAATTCTGAAGCTGTTATGTATTAAGGCATATCAATAAGAATCCTCTGATTATTATCAGGTCTTAAAATGAAGGAACTACAACAAGAGAACAAGACTCATGACCACATTATTGGCACAAAGCACAAATGAAAAATGTTTTGGGCTTGCCTGAAAAAACAAAAGCCTTCAGGACGAATCTGAATCTCTTTGTATTAACGCAACTGTAGCTCTGAACCTCTATTACATCATACAACAACACGTAAACATTATCATTGATAAAGTGAAGCAGAACTAAATTAAAGCGGTTTTATTCCAGACAGCTCAGGAGACGTCTCCAAAATGGCCATTTTGACCCAGTTTGGCCTCCAGGTCGGAGTTAGTTTTTAAAACATTAAGCTGCCATTAACTGAACCTGCATCAAGTCATGTGTACGAAGTAGGAACGTCTGCTTTCTGCTTTCATAGGAATTAAGAAGGTAAGCAGCTTCATTAGGTGTGTGTTAACAAGATGCCCAGGAGGAAAGACATCAGCAATGATCCTAGAGAAGCAGCTGTTGCTAATAAGGATTATAAGGTCACTATCTGGACTCCATCGTGCTCCAGAGAGAAAGAATATTCACAAGACAGACAAAACGTCCCAGCAAGACCTCCATCTCAGACTCTCCAGGTCCCAGTTAGCAGGTTAAATACTAACGACAGACCAGTTAGAAGAAGACTGAACCAGTATGGCATGCTGGGAAAGGTTACAGGAGAAAGTCTCTTCTCTCTAAAACAACATGGCAGCGTGGCTCAGGTTGCCAAAGCTGCGTCTGGACAAAAGACTTCTGGAACAATGTCCTCTGGACAGCTTATCAGCACAAGCAAAAACCTCATAGCAGCTGTCAGCACGGCGGTGGAAGGATGATAATCTTGAGACCTTGCGGTCATTGAGTGGACCATGAACTCTGGATACCAAAGTTTTCTGGACTCAGATGTGGGTCCATCTGTCTGACAGCTAAATCTGCACCTGTCTCATGCAGCAGGTCTACACCAGACCCAGGTGGTCACATGATCCAATCAAAGTCCAGACCTATATCTTACTGAGAAGCTGTGGTAGGACCTTCAGAATATAGAAGCACATTTGTAAAATATTGACAAATGATCTCATAATTATAAGATTTTAAGTAATTAAAAAATTCTAAGATAAAAAGTCAAATAATTTGATCTCATTACAACTTTCTATCTCATGACTTTTCATCTAATAATTATGACTTAGTCTCATAATCATGAGATATTCTGTCAATATTTTTATACTACAAGTGACGGGAATGGTCTTCCTCATTCATAGATGCAAAACTCAATTAAATCTTAATAAAAATAAGCAACGTTGAAAAGAAAAATCAACCAATATTCCTCCAAAACGACAAGAGACTAATAACATATTTGCAGTTTGTGATAATATTGCATTTTTAATTTCCTTAAAATACAGTTATTGTACTTTAAAAAATATATAATTAAACATTTAAACAGTATTTTATGTTGGTTTTGTCCAGTTTTAATAAGATAAGAAAAATACACATTTCGTGTTTTCTGACACCTCAAAACACCACTTCTAATGAAAGACTGGGCACGCGTCAGCTAAGATCAGATTTATTAAAATAGTTGACATTGAATGTTAATTGTGTAAAACACAGTACAGTAGAGTATGCATCCCTGCAGTCAGTTCAGCTGGGAGACTAAATGAAAAGCTCTGAATGAAGCTCTGCTCGTTCTGGAAGCAGCAACTTCAGTGTCATGACATGTTTTGTCCAGTAGAGGGCAGTGTGAGAGTGTATGCCAGTAAAATTAACAGAAAACATCCCATTTTTCTTCCATAAAACTAACAAATGACACACACAAAGGCACAAAATAATTCCACTAAGTCTGTTTGTTTTTTTTGTTTTTTTTACATAAAGCTATATAAAAGAAAAGAGTAGTTTTATTGAAGTGATGAGGCTTCTCTCTGCTTTGTTACTGGCTCTAGTGAATATACACCAGCAGACCTATAGGAGTTTATCCAAGTAGAGAAATTTATTTCTCTGTATTTATGTAGCTGTTATAAATCATCTTTTGCATGGAGATGTTCACAGTTCTGGCTGTGTTGGAAATAAAAAACGTATGAAAGTGCAGGTGTGGGATGCTGGAGCAACACTGAAGAGCTCATCTGTATTCCTGAGTAGAAACAACGGAGAATCGCCTGCATTATTAAAAATACAAACGGTTTATTTTTTACTGTAATTAGAAGTAAAACATTTCATTGAATCCAGGAGGAGGGAAGCAAGTTTAGTGATGATGTATCTGCCTGGGAATGAAGAATGGCTGGTTTTAGCTTCCCCTCCTTGAATCTGCAGCAGATGTTTGCCTTCGATCAGCCTCCTGCAGGAAAACAATCAGGACATCAGTATTAATATCAGATGGATATGGCCTCATTATATCTTTATTAATAATAAAGACAATAAGACAGGGGTGTCAAACATATGGCTTGGGGGTCAAAACTGGACCCTCTGGTCCAGTCTGGTCCGCAGGGTGAGTTAAGTAAACATGATATTAACACAGAAGATGTGAACTGTGATAATAAAAGTAACTGCAATCCATAATGTGTCCAGGTGAGGTTTAATTTTTTCTGTTTAAAAGCAAAACATTTTCAGGTCAGGAGGATAACAGGAAAATGACTAAATATGAACAAAAAATATGGAAATAAAAAATTAAATCGAAGTAAATAAAAATCTATTAAAATAATACAGACAGAATATGAAATAAAATAGAATGTTTAATAAAATCTGAAACATCTTTTTAAAAAAACAGGTTTTAAAATTAATCAAATAAATGAAAATAATTGTAATAATAAATTTTGAAACAAAAAATGTTCACAATTAATTTGATAAATTTAAATATATAGATATTTACACATGAAATATAAAAATGGTTGTTTATTTACATCTATCAGTATCAACATTATTTTCATATATTTTGCTATAAAATATATATTAAAATTCAATAATATATATATATATATATATATATATATATATATACACACACACACAAATGTTGTTGAAACTTTGCTTTATTTCTTCATAAATTTCAGGTTGTTGTTTCTTCTAAAAGGATATTTCACTAAATGTAAACATCTTGATGATATTCTTGTACTTCGCTGTACTAAAATGTAATTTTTTGGTTATTATGGTAAATGGTCCGTATTTATACAGCACTTTACTGTACCTGGAATGATACCCAAAGCGCTTTACATTATACATCACATTCACCCATTCACACACACATTCACACACTGATGGCGGAAGCTGCCTTGCAAGGCGCTCGACCACGACCCATCAGGAGCAGTTAGGGGTTTGGTGTCTTGCCCAAGGACACCTCGACATGAACTCGACTTGGCCGAGGATCGAACCGGCAACCCTTGGGTTACAAGACGACCGCTCTACCTTGCTGAGCCATGCCGCCCCTATTATGCTGATATTTTACTGCTCCAGGCTACTTGAGATTGGACTGCTCTGAACTACAATGTGTTTGACACACCCGGTTCATAAAGAATCAGAAACGTCTACCTCTGGTCACCACGCACGTCCTCCTGCACTCCTCCTCTGTGTCGAAGCGGTTCTTGTTGCCATCGCAGCCTCCGTACCAGAACTGAGCACAAGCATTGGCCTGTTTGTCGTAGTACCAACGGATGTTATAGTCCCGACATGAACCCTGATCCAGAACCAAGCCACAGAGAGGGTCCAAAGGTGCCATTTCTGCAGGAAAATGTCAAACGAAAAGGGTGAAAAACACAAAAAAAACCCAACTCCACTTATAATTGAACCTGTCCTGTCTCAGGAAGAAGGTTTAAAGTAAGAGCCATGCTGCATCAAAAATAATTGGCCTCCCTTTGCTGCACACACAGCATGAAGCTGCATTAAGGAGAGCTTTGCCCACCAGCTCACTGAGAAACTGGACTGGAACTTCAGCTGTTTAACCGTGTGACATCGCCGTGGGTGCTCGTCACACCACCGATCTGATTTGACTAACTGTGATGAGATGATGCGTCATGTAGCATTAGCTTAGCTGTGGGCGTCTTCAGGGATTTAAGAACTGCTCCTCTCCAGCTTTCCAAAGAACAATCAGAAAATGTTCTGAGAGAAGAAGAAATCCTCCAGTTTATCATGAGTTCTGTTTCTACAGCAAACCAAAAATATTAGGAAAGTTAAAATAAATCGTCCAAACGTGTCCACAAGTCTAAATGTTTCTAAAAGTCCAGGCTTCTTCATCAATCCGTTGCTCAGGAGTGCTGATCACTTTCCAGAATTTTTTTTGTTTTTAAGGAACATAATTTTATCTAGAAGGTAAATTTGGACCTTTTTCTTTCTAGTAGAAACTTAGCTATAGAAATGGCCTGCTTAAAAAAAAAAAGAGTTTAATCAAATCAAATTTTAATTTTTATAGCACTTTTCATGCCAATGAGCAGCACAATGTGCTTCACATAACAGCAACATCAAAATAAAATTATTTTAACATCAAATTAGTGACGTGTTGTTAGATGTCAAGAAGAATACAAACTGCTGCAAGTCCACCATTCTCCTCTTTTGCTTCTGTGTCATGTTCTTTGTTATAATTATAGAAAGATGTCGCATGGCTATGATGTCACGGCTGACTCATCTATTGCTATTCAGCTGATACCCTGCCTACCAGGTAAGGGTACAGTTAGCTGTAGCAATGCAACAGAAATCAAGGTTTACTCAGCCTAGGACCACGTCACTGATTCCTAGAACTACTTTACTAGTTCCTAGGACAACTTCAGTAGTTCCTAGGACTAATTAAATAGTTATTAGGAGTATTTAAATGGTTCCTAGGACATACATTTGCACATGGCAGGTTTTATGCAAACCAACATAGAAACTTTAAGGAATAATTTATATCTTGTTGCATCCTTTCAATGCAGCAGATTCACCTCTTTATTTCCTTTTGTTTATAGCTGGTTACTACAGTTGTGTTTGTTGCATTCTGTCTTGTAACGGTCAGATTTCTGCATTAAAGATAAAAATAAGGATACTTTTCCTTCCAGAAGAAAATACTTCAAAAATTAAAATAGAGGCAGAAATTGGTCTTGTGTACCTTTTGGAAGAGCTGGCTTTGGATACTGTACACCTGAGAATGATGAGGTTCTATTTGCAGAAGAGGATGATGAAGACGAAGAGGAGCCTTGGCTACTGGAGGTGTCTTCTCTGGCAGGACTGATCTGTCTGTGGTCTGTGGTGCCACGGTTAAATGTGTCCCCGCGCTCAGTTCCTGAAAATGTTTCTGTGAGACCATGCTGCCCTCCTCCACCCTGAGGACAAAACCATGAAACTGTGGTTATAATATGCTTTCTTGATGTTTTAGTCAGTGGTGTAGTGCAGGGTATACGCGGGTATACAGCGTATACCCACTTTGTTTTTCCATCAGCATTGCGTATACCCACTTCTAAATGCCAGTGATGTGAAACATTCACTTATATCTGCGAACCTAAGTGTCCTTTTTGCCCCAGAGATAGTTGGGCCATGACCCACCCTACTCTGCCTTGTACTCATTGCTTCACTGATTTGATTGGTTAACTTTAGCCGAGGAACTGTTTACAAGTTTAAAATTTCACCTTTGAAATACATGTTGAACCAAGCAATTCAAACTAAAATTAGCTTTCACAGTTATAAACGTCCATGTGAGTGTACATCAACCAGTAGCTCGACTAATGTTAGCGAGGCTACACTGGTGAAGTTAGCCAGCAGCTATGTAAACATAAGCCCGACACCCACGCCCACTACATCCCCCACCCCGCAGGGATGCTCATATGGAAGGAAACACTGCCTTTTTGCCAACAGCTAAAGATGCAAGTACAACTTCTAATGAAGACATCAAAATTTTTTTTTTTTTTGTTTCCTTTTGTTTTTCTTTGCAAGACCTTGTAAATGCTATTAAAATCATGTCAGTGGTCGACAGTCACGGATATACAGTAGCTACAGTTACACTGTGTGTAATTGACCTTTTAGGATGTAAAAAAATAAAATGGATGACAACTTTACACGTTAAATGAGCTGTCATTGTTTCTCTCATTACATTTATAGCCTGTAATTCAGTCATTTTTATTGTTTTTCTGTAAACATCAATACTGACTGGCCAGACCTGTGGACTGTCAAAAAAAAAAAAAAAAAAGATTTTAAATCCAAGAACACGTGGTTGGGATCCAAAACAAAAATTTAGCTAAGTTTAGATAGATTGCTAGTTTGGGGGACTTCTGAAACAGTGGACACTGAGAAATTAAGAGTATATCCACTTCTCGAGGGACCACTACACCACAGGTTTTAGTAGTTTTAGTAGTGCTCATTAAGTTGTGATCTACCTGGACTACTTGGCTGTTGGAACTGCCACCGGAGTTGAAGACTGTCTGTTGGCCATTCCTTGAATCTGGCTGATTTACGGGCCTGTACCCATAACCACTGGTGGCGTAGCTCCCAATCCTGTTGCCATTGTAGCCATTGTTCCCATAGCCATTGTAGCCGTTAGTTACTCTGTTATATATCAAGGCTCCATTCTCGTCCTCACAGAACTGGCTGACCAACTTGGATTCCAGAGCTGAAACAGAAAGTCACAGAGAGAAGTAATTATTTACTTTATTGTTTCTAAAGGTTGCCAGTGAGACATGCTGTATGAGTGTAGGGACTAGGAAAGTCTAGGGTAAGATTTCCATTAAACCTTTCAAGACTTAAGATTTATATTAATTTGGTAAACACAGGTCCCAGAAACACGATTAACTCTTGTAAATTGGGATGCTCTATAAAAAATAAATAAATAATGCAATGATTTCCATATATAACTCATATTTTATTCCCAATAGAAGATAAACAACATATCATTTAATTTAAAATATAAGCTGATTCTGAATCTGATGGCAGCAACACATCTATAGAAAGGTGGAACAGGAGCAACATATCACTAACAGCAGTTAGTTGTTGATTATCTCAGCTTAGCAAACCAAAAGCTGACAAAATGTAGTTGTTGCTAAACTTATTTGAGCCTATTTAACCAACACCTAACAATATTTAGCTGTTAATTAGCTTAGCTTAGCTTAGCTATCCAAAAGCTAACAACAGTTAGCTGTTAACTAGAACAAGCTGACAAGCCAACAGCTACCAACATTTTGATCAGATTATTTTCATTTGGCTAACCAACAGCTAAGGGCATTTTGCTTTTACTTAGCTTATTTTAATTTAGTAAACAAACAGCCAACAACATTTGGCTGTTGGTTAGCATATGTTATCCTACCTAACCGACACCTATTATCAGTCTAATATTGATTAGCTTATCTTAGCTAGCCAACAGCTAACAGCCTTTAGATTTTGGTTAACTTATATTGTCTGAGCTAACCAAGACCTAACAAAATTTAGCTACTGATTAGCTTAGTTTAGCTAACCAAAAACAAACAACAGTTAGCTGTTGGTCAACTTCGCTTAGTAAACAAAAGCCAACAGCTGTTGATATCTTAGCTTAATTAACCCACAGCTAACAACACTAAACAGAAAATGTGCAAATGTTTTTGAACATATTTTTAAATCAACAGTCAAGAGTTTACTAAATTAAAAAAATCTAAATTAACATTATGTCAAAGATGATACTGTCTACGCTATATCTTGTCTTCCAAACCTTCCAGTATTATCAATGAACCTCACACCTTACGTATAGTCAAATTAGACCCTACACTGCCCCCAGTGGTTACTTGCATATTGTAGATTGCTTACAAACTGATTCAAACAAGAGCAAAATACACAAGACAGCCATGAAAAATCTGTATATGTGTAATTAAAAGGAAGTATATTTTTGGCCTTATGTTGACTACTGATGCTCATGCTAACTACCGTTTCCACCTCATGGAGGGATGGAAAGATATAATCTTTGTTTTTAATGTGTAGCTAATGAATGCTGAACTAACAGCATTTTGGTGAGGTTTTCCTTTTTTTTTTAGTTCATTCTGTATTAATTTCTTTATAGATACCAACACCTGAAGGAACATGTTAATTAACGTTCATCTGTGAGTCCTACTAGTGTAACCTGGTAAGGGAACAATCTTCATTGGGTGTTCTGTGTTCTGACTGGTTTCTCAAGGTGAACATCACTACGTTTGTCAACTCAAAGACCTAAACACCTAGTCAGTAGTTAGGGAGAAGATACACCAGGGCTACTAAATTTTGTCCTACGAGTGCTGCAGTCCTGCAGATTTTCAGAGTGTCATGGCTTGATTGATGTAAACATATGATCCATGGCTGCTTTATTACCTACAGTAAGCAGAAACTCCTCTTACCTGGCAGAGTGTTGAAATCATCTATAAGGAGCATGTGCTCGCTGTCCGGGTCAGAGGCGATCAGATTTAGCTCTCTTAGGAACTCGGGCCGCGTTGGGTCTGAAGTGTTTATGATCCCCAAGGCAAACATCTCAATATTGGCTGCATGTGCTTCCCGTACGGCGATATCCAGTTTCACTGGCTCTCGTTTGTCCGTCTGCCCATCTGTGATAACTATGGCCACCTTGCTGACGCCCAGGCGTGAGCTGTAGAAGGCCTCCTGAGTGGCTTTACGGATGGCCGTGCCAGTGTAGGTGCCCTCTCCCATGTATGGGATGTTCCTGATGGCCTGCTTGATGTCCTCTTTGGTGACATAGCGGGCCAAGTTGAACACAAGCTTCACCTCCAAGCTGTATAAAACCAGGCCAATCCTGGTGGCATTGCGACCCACTGTGACCCGGTCCACTAGTGCGGTCACAAAGTCCTTGATGATCTCAAAGTTCTCTGGGCCCACGCTTTCAGAGCTGTCAATGACAAACACCAGCTCCATAGGCCTCTCTTTGCACTTGATCCCACATCCTGGAATCACATCACATCACCATGAGACAATGGCTGAAATTTCACTTTGAAGAGGTCCAGTCTAAAATCATATCTCACTCTAGAGATATTTCAATACTAAGTAGGGAAATAAATATGGCAATGATGACAAGATACTTTACCACAGATCTCTCTGATCATTCGAATGATGTCCTCTCTCTGAAAGAAATACACCAACACAGCATGAGAACTAACATGAACATGAGAAATAAGTGATGAAAGGGAATATATAGAAAAGACTTACAGTGAGGCCCGCTTCACCTTTAACACCTCCTCGACCCTAAAATAAATTCAAATGAAGACAGATTTATTCTCACAATCTAACAATTTACAAATCTTTTATTTACTAAAAAGATTGTTTTAGGTCATCTTTGTTTAGAATAGTAAAAGCAAATTAGAAGATATGAATGAAATAAAAAATGGAAAATCAAAAGAATGTAGACATAAGCTGCAGCACAGCACTTACCTGTAACATTTAATAAGACCTTTAGGATTTCCTCATACAAGTATTTTGTCATTTCTATACTTTTTTTTTATTATCATTTTTATATTGTTTAAACAACAGTTCTACAGTTTGACACCAGTGCAGGGCCAGTCTGAGCCTTTATAGGGCCCCATTTCATTTGGGTGACCCCCTATACCACCTAAGCGCCACCAGGTCTTAAGTTTTACTGGTGCTTGATCATGTCATATATTGTAAATTTAATGCACCCATTCTTTTGCATCATTTTTAGGTGGCTTAAGTCATACTGGTGCTGCTTTGGCTGTGGGTTTTAACCTTAGTGGTGTAGCAAATTCAGAAAATATTGCAGGTTTTTTTGCATTTTCAAATATTTAGTGTGATGAATGCATGTGGTAGACTGAAATTATATTAAAAGTATCACCAGTCAAGTACGAAAGCTAACAGCTTACATTCTCACAATGCTTCTTTTAACATCGTTTTCCACTGATAATAGGATAATTTATCTGGTTATCCTGGGAAAACAAAGTTTATTTTCTCAACATGCCTGTCTTTAGACTGTGGGAGGAAGCTGGGAGAGAACGGAGCTGTTCTGTACTGGGATGCCTCAGTAATGATCAAAAAGAGGAACAAAAGTGTACATAAATGCAAACTTTTGCTATTAAAAAAAGCTTAAAACTGTAGCCAACTTGTCCCTGACTTCGTGCTAAACTGCATTCACAATGCAGGTCTTAATGCTTATATACCATTTTTTTTTTTTTTTTTTTTTAAATAATTTTGGTGTGTGTAATTGTTCACATGATATAAATGCAACATTGAACACGCCCTGAAGTGACCCGCATGCATTCGATCTTATTGTGTCCTGTCTCCTCCAGCACAGAATTGGGACGTCTGTCTTGCTACAATGATGTAAAAGTCGGATGAAATGCGACATGACTGTTTAGAGTGAGGTCACTTTGACAAAGATCTGGTTTGGTACCACATGTGAAACTGACCTGGGTCAGATTTGAAGAAAAAAAAAAACATCTGATTTGTGCTATTCAGACTGTAAAAAATAATCTGATGGGTCACATATGGGCAAAAAAGTCGTATTTGAGTCATTTTTGCCTGATATGTGAACAGGTCAAAGATTCTGCTAAAAGCTGCATGTGTGGTAGGACTGAGGTATGGTTCGGATTGGAGTGGATTAAACTGGTTTAATTTGCATATGCATACCAGACATGATTTAAATAGTAAAGGTTTGTGTGTGTATTACCATTTTTAATAAATTATTAAATTATATAATTGTTTTTTAATGACCTTTGTTATTGTTATTATTTTTTAATCAAGCTGTTGCCACATTTCAAGCACATCTGGGGCCTCCTGGTGGAGAAGGTGGGGAGTAGCAGCTGCTTGGTTTGCTTATGCCTTGGCCCGGCTCTGCACCAGTGATGGATGTACAGTGAATCTGTGTTTGTTAAACGTACAATTTCCAGATACAGAGTGGTTATTGGTTATTATTTGATTCACTCATATTTTGAACTGTGTTGTAATTTTCTAAATCTCCATATTTCCTTGTGTGTAATTAGATGAATAATAGGCTTGTTGGATCATAATGTTTATTTTTTATTTATTTTTCACAAACTATATGTATGGCTTTCTTTCGCAACAAAAAGAATTAGTAGTTATATAATAAGTGTGTCCCTAAATTCCAACATAACATGTCAAATATGGATTAATGAGTTATAAAAAGCGGATTTTTTTTAAACAGAAAGTCCTTTAATTTGTAGAATTTAGCAATAGATTTAGACGTTTTTGTTTTGATGTAATTTACATGTGTTTAATTTGTCAGAATAATTCATTTAGCTTTACCGAAGTGAAGGGGATAAATTGTTGGCATCCGTCCATTTTTCAAAAATCCCAAGTTGAAAATCCTTTGTATTTAGAAGCTGCTTCAGATTGTACCCAATCCCCCCCAAAAATATGATCATTTTCAGTAAATTAGACACCAAACATAATTAATTTACAGTGCAAACAACAACGGCCCAAATACCTAACCCTGTGGCACCCCACATGCTATTTACTCAGTATTATTGGTATAAACTGATACCTGTTGTCTAAATAGCTGCTCAGCCAGCTGAAGGCAAGTTTCCTGATTACGTACTTATATAATTTTATTTAGTTTTTCCAAAGTTAATAGTTTGTTGGCAATAAACATTAGCTCAAAAAGTAATTCAAAAGGGAATTAACTCCTGGCACTCCTTAGACATTTAAAACCATCCTGCTGCCACTCACAGGTTGTCCTGGGCCTCCAGGGTCTCCCATTTCTCCTTTGATTCCTTTGAGCCCCCTCTCGCCTGAAGTGCCTCGGTCACCCTGTAGCACATTGAAAAGACAAACAGAATTTATCAGCCAGTTATGAATGCTAACAGCCCTGCATGAATTTAAAGCAACATGACTTACTTTAGCTCCAGGAAAGCCTTCTCCAGGTTGCCCTCTTGGCCCTGCCACACCTTGGGCCCCCTGTTCACCCTGGAGCAGAGTTAAGAGTTGGTGATTTACAAATAGGCTTTACACACGTGATGTGGTGGAATACTGATTACACTGAAAAAAAAAACTCTCATTTATACATTTCTATGAACAAAAAGGACATTAAATCATGCCCTACCTTCGGTCCTTGAACTCCTTGTCCTTGTGGCCCCGTTGGTCCTGGTGGACCAGGTCGTCCTGGATTCCCCTACAGGGCAAGACGAATCAAAAGTTATTTCTTCTGCATGTTTTAACACAAAACTCGCCTCACAGTGTTCTACATTAGACATTAACACATATAACTAAAAAAACAAAGAAAAATAACAGATGATTCTGAATTTATTATTTCTGAAAATGTGTAAAACTCTCTAAACACTGTTTATACAACAACTTTGTTGTTGGGCCAACACACTTCAGCTTGTGGCATTTAGCTGTTGTTTCACGTTAAAAACGTAATTATCGACAACAACAATTCGCTGCTGTTTACACTAAAAAGATAGTGGACACTAAATATATTAGAAAGAAATTTAATAAAGACGACAGAGTTCAGGTGGGACTGGGTGCAGCCATCTTTAAATCTGGAATCTTGGGGTCCTCTGCAACTTACAAGTTCTCCGTTTGGCAAACGCAGTAATTTCTGGCAAAAACTCCTTTATAAACTTAATTCCAAAGACAACTGGAACCTACTATTAGACCACAGGTGCCACCATGTTTAACAAACACTTAATGTTTTAAAATAACAGGAAGTGATGTCACCACACACATAGGTACTCCGAAATAACGGACCGGTAAATGTAGACAACAATCTTTTAAATATCATATTTCAGAATCTGATTACTTTTAGATATACAAGCTCAAAGTTATCTGAAAATGTCTTTAATATTCAAGAAAAATTGGTGTTACATAAATATCTGTAAATTTATCTCGAACTTAAAATCAAATCAGGCTGTTGTGAATTGAATTAAATTGCACATCCACTTTTTTTTTATTAATGCTGGTCAGATCGATCATTGTTGGTGTTATTTTATATTGTTAATAAATAATAAAAAAAGCTTAAATTTAAAATTTTAGTTCTGCCATTCAGTCTGGTAATAAAATGTTTTGACAATCTTTATAATGTATTTGATTATGATAAAAATAATCAACAATTAAAGACAAAATCATTAAATGATTGTGAAATTTCAAACAAAAAGTATCGGTATTTGCGATACTTGCCTTTACTTTGTATCGGATTGATACTAAAATTTGCAGCCTAGCCTCTTTTTTTAATAAAGCTCACCATCACTCCTAGGGAGAATTTAGAGAGGCCAATTAATCTAACATCTATGTCTCTGGATGGTGGGAGGAAGCCGGAGTACCTGGAGAGAACCCACATGGGGAGAACACTGTTCCAGCCTCTCTCCATCCGAGGCTCGAACCAGCGACCTTCTTGCTGTGCGGTTGCAGTGCTAACCTCTACAATGCTGTGCAGTCCTAATCAATCCACAGTGTTTGGTGATCAACACAAAGGGTCTTTGAACTCATTTAAAAGGAAACTAACTCCTGGCATTGCCTGATGTCATGATCCAGTTTGAATAATTGTCTTATGATGCTTCATTGTAATATAAGTCATATGTGGTGACTTCAGGATGACAGAATCAGCTCACATTGTTCATAAATGTGCAACAGAGCAGACCAGATGTGTAATAATATGAAAGCTGATAAAAATTTCTTTTAAAAAAAGCAACATTTTCAAGGCTTTTCTTTTTTTTATCAAATTCATTAAAGTCTGACATAATTTTCCAGCGTGGCCAAAACCTGACATCAGCTTTTATAATCGAGTCTCTAATTAAATCCTGCCCACTGCTACATGACAGTGGAAACACTAGGACCCACAGAGTCTGAAGCCTGCAAGAAGTCTGGATGTGATCTGTGAGGACATATGAGGTGCTGGGTGTCCTCTTAGACCAAATGTTTCTCATCTCTCATTAGAGAGATGTGGAGAAAATCACAATAAACAGCAAAAACAAAGGAGCTGCCAGTCTTTAAATAGAAGCTCTTCTGATGGGCATGTATGTGCATGTAATGAAGTAGTTCTATTTTTTTCCATCAGTCTCTTAGTCCTCTTAGAATCTGACTCAATCATGACCCTCTGACTACACCGAGGAAGACTTCCTACATAAATAAACACCTCAGAGTGTTGGCCTTGACTCATTTCTGCAGGATTAGAGTGAAAGCTTTTAGTTGAAGAAAAGTAAAAATGGAAATCACTTCACTTGGAAGAAATCAAAGATTAAAAAAAAAAAAAGTTATAAAAGTACCGGAGGGCCTTGGAGTCCTTCACCCGGAGGTCCTGGTGAACCTGGCAACCCCCTGAATCCAATATCCCCCTACAAGGTTAGAAACACGATGAAAATACTGAAGACCTGAAACCACGTTAGATTTGTGGAACAAGTGATCAAATCCAGATTTATATGGTGAGAAAATAAGTCTCATAAAGGCTGCACATATAAAAATCTGACACATGAAATAACTTTACACGTGTGAACATTAAAAACTGCACAAAGATGAATATTTTGCACACAGATTTTCACTCTTACCTTCACAGACGTCATAATTTTCCTGCTCACAAATTTCTGTGCAAACAATGTGTTAAATTAACAAAAATTAACAGTTTCTAGTGTCTGTCGTATGTGAGTATTTAAATTGCTTTAATCCTCTGAGGTTGTAGGACATGCTGGTGTGTCCAAATCGCATATTCAGTTAAAGACGACGTAGCAGCATAACGTAGCCACGCAGTCTCCTTTCTAACTTCTGTTACCAGGGTGGACTTAAAACTATAAAATGGTTTTTAAACTGTTGATAAACTAGTACAACCAGAGTTATGATTAAAATATACAACATACTTTTCTGCGTATATTAGCATCACATTTGATGTATGTTTTACACTTTTGTAAATCAAGTAATACACGTGAACCATTTTGAGACCAATTTTACTCCATACACCAAACTCATTTTAACACATCCATTCAGTTCCATTTAGCCAGATTTCTCTTAGTAACATTTTATTTCTAATTTTTAATTAAATAATTTCAATCCATGCTAAAATACTAAAATGCCTTTTATACTAAAATGTAAAAATAATAAATCTTTCATTGCTTGTAGTCCAACTTCCTACCAGATTTATTTAAATCTGATTTTGTAGTTTTAGTAGTCTTGCTGCCATGATCACAGACCTCTACTGTAGTGCTTGCCGTGTAGGAAAAGAACTTGAAGACCTAAGTTCAAGCCTTTGGATTTTCAAATTAAACACCTTGACATGTCATATGTTGAGGACTGGTTTTAAGTTATAAAACATATCTTATTATTTAAAACTTGCAGTCCTGAGACAAAGTAATAATAAAAGTAAAAAACTAAAAAAAATTACATCTGAAACGGACGTATTTCAGTCATTTTCATTGTTTGAGTGGGTGAAAGAAGATTGATCGGATGGAAAAAAGAAATATCACCCCATCAAATCCATAAAAGCAAACATGAAACCATCTGTTTGAAGTTTAAACAAACTTTGATGGTAAAAAAAAAACCTGAACAAAAGCTAATCCAACACGGAAATGTCTGCAAAGAAGAGATGGAGGGTGACGCAGTGATCAAGTCAAAGCCCAGACTTCTATCCCACTAGAGAATTTAAAAAAGCAACACATGCAAGAAATCCTTCAAAACATCTTGAAAGTGGTTGAATCCTGCAAACACGAGTGATAATAAAACTTTGGCAGGCCAACAGAAACAGGGTGATGAAGGAAAATCCACTGATGAGTAAAAGTTCAGGCCCCTGACGGCAAGAAACTTTATCACATCTGCTATTTTTATTAGCTGTCCCTGCTTTTAAAAAATCTCCAACAACCATCATCTGTTGGCAGAGAGGATTAAGCAGGGTATTCAAACATATGGTCCAGGGTCCACAAATTTTGCAAATATGTAAATTATATAAAAGATAATGACTATTTTTTTAAAACTAGAAAGTAACTGCAATTATTTGATTGTCCACATAAGGTTTCATTTGTTTTTAAAGGTCCCATATTATAAATTCTTTCAACAATGGCTGTCAGAGGTCCATCAACATTGTTTTCAAAGTGTATTACCCTAAATTCAGCCTTGGTCCTTGATTTCAGCCACTAGTGCAGTAACGTGTGGTGAGGTTCATGGCTGGTGAGGCACTGATTTACAAATGTAAGAACTGAAAAGAGCCTCGTATTTCAATATTCATTCAACGGCATGCAGCTACTGGTAATGCTTCATATCCCATCAGCATTCCTCTTACACTCACACACCCGCTGTTACCATCTCTTCAGTGAGAAAAGCAGCTATTGGCTGTTCTAAAAGTCGCTAAATGACGTCATCATCTAATGTGCATAATAGTCTGGTACACAGCAGCTAATGGAGGCTGCTGTGGAGAGGAAGGTCGTGGGAAAGGCCAACACTGACGAAAAGTCAAGCTCAAAATAATTAAAAAGGCAAAAATAATAATAATAAAAAAAAATTAAAGTTAATATTTTCTTTTTTTTGTAGTTTGATTTTATTAAGTGTAGGTTCTTTTCTAATTAGGAGGCTGCAACGTTTCACAACACTTCTAAGTTTCTAAATGTTTTCCTCCACACTTTTCATTAATAGACATTAATATCTGACAGAAAGCCTGTTCAGCCAATAGCAGCTTTGTACGTTTTATTTTCAGCCTGGTCATGAAACAGAGGTGATCATCTCCTGCTCTGAATGCAGCTACTGCTGTATGAACCCTTTTCTCATTGCTTTTAGACATGGGAGGAGCCTGCCAGCACCCAGTCCTCATTGAGAAGAATAAACTACGTTCATTTACGTCAGTCTCCAATCTCACTAGATTTGTCGCTAGTCGCTTAAATAAATAAATAAAAAAAAAAGCTAGAGGGGTCTGAAAACTCACTAAATAGCAACAAGGACGCTAAGTTAGCAACACTGCGCCCCCTTGAGGTGAGGCAGAGTACTGTTTGCCTCACCTGCTGACATTTTTCTGCACTTTATTGTACGATAGACGGGAATATTTCTCTCACCAATGGATTAAAGACACTACGCAGACTGTGGAGAGTCATGGTATATAAGAAATATTTCTGTAAAGTTCGTACTGGCGATATGCAGAGGGACAGAAACACACGTGTCAAGCAGCTCAGTTTGTATTGTATTTGTACCTCCACCGGGGTTTCTGCCCTGGATTTGATCAGGAAATACTCAAATTCTGTGATTTTTACTTAATAAACTGTCAAAACGTGTTAGAGTCATACTGAAAATACATTTTTAACACAGATAAGTGGAAAATATTAATATTTCTTTTATTTTTTTTGTCTTTATCATGACCTGTTTGAGCACACACTCGCTAAAAAGTGGAGCAAGCAAGTGAGAAAGGAGAGAGTTTTCTCATATTTGGGCCTCATACGCTATGAGGACACATGACTGTTAGAAAACCTTTAGAAAGCGAATTTTGCATAATATGGGACTTTTTAAAATGAATCTTTTAACTCGGTCCTGTCCAGCATCATGACATGCAGAATGGTGGCCTGGGTGCCAAACACTTTGTTCAGTCAAGAGTTTAGACACACATTTGTTCTGAAAGAGGTTTTTTAATGGTTTTAAATTAAAAGCATGAGGAGGCTCCTTTTTCTCTGATTTAACTTTTATCTTTCTGGTTCACCGTCTCACCTTTGGGCCTGTGATGCCCACCCCTTCTGAGCCAGGTTCTCCGGGAAGTCCTGGCAGACCAGGAGGGCCCTAAAAAGTAAAGCACACAATCGTAAAATAGCCTCTGAGAGATGAAGAGATGCTGTAGAAAATCTCTGGTCCCTGTAGAGAAATAATCTGGTATCTATGTTCTTTTTACAGAGCGAGTTACACAGTGACCACCGCAGTGGGGGCTTCTTTCTATCTGCACGGAAACACTCGGTTCTTGAGCTCGATGTGTTGAAAGTGGTGAAAACTGGAAAATATGACAAAATGAGCAACTTAAGGCTTCATTGTATGAAACAGCTGCGTTTCTCATGGTCCCAGTTTCTCTCTCCAGCTGATGCAGACACTTCCAGCATTGATTATTGTAATTCTCTACTTTCTGGTCTCCCCCCCAGCTCCGACAGAGCTTCATGGTTCTGATCTGAACCAGAAAGAGAACACATATTACACCAGTTTTAAAGCCTCTGCATCGGCTTCCTGTCAGCTCAGAAGAGATTTTAAGTTCTGGTCTTAGTCCTGAGTTTTTATCTGAACTGCTTTTACGTGACCTGGTAGAACCATCAGGTCTTCAGGGTTCTTTTTAATAAAAAGTTAAAACTTTCTATGGTGCATGTTTCCTGACGACCGATAGTAGAAAACATTATTTAAATGAATTTAATGAGTCTTAGTGTTATTAAATCTTAACTGAAACCTTTTCAGTCTGATTGATGCTATTTTTCATTCTACTTTGATCAACTGAACGCTTTAACCTGTTTTAGATTCTTTTATTGTTTTGCTCTGATTTAATTTATTTACGTTTTCCTCATACTGATACTGGGTGTTTGGTTTTGATGGTTTTATATGTGTAAAATCATATTTAGGTCTCTGGTTTTCTTTCAGGCAGCCCTTCCTCTGTTGTGTGGGTGTGTGTGTGTGTGTGTGTGTGTGTGTATGTGTGGGTGGGTTGAGACATCTTGTTGGCATGGCAACCATTTTTGTTTTTGTATGCAATTTGAGCTGCTCGGTGCATGAAAAGTGCTACATGAATAAAGATGGACTGGTTTTAAAAACAATACCAAATTAAAATAAACACATTTTAAACCTGACTTTTATTTGTTTTGGTAAAAATGAATAAATGTAGTTTTTTTTATTATTTTAATTAGTGTTTGATTTCTACTTTTAGTTGTATAGATGTGTTAAATTTATCCTTTATATGCTATATATTATTTTCTCTTAATGTCTATTTATTATATCTTTAATTTCTTAATGTTTTCTTTTAAATCCCATTTAGTCTGTTTCAGTATACATTTATTTTTATTCAGCTCATCTCAGTTTTTACTGTTATTGCTTATTTATGAATCAGGAACTGAAGCTTTGTCTGGGATCAGAGTAAATCTGAAATTATTGTCTTTAAAAAAGATAATTTGAAAAATCTTGGTGTAATTTTGGACTCTGAGATAAATGTTAACACACATATTACAGCAGGTACCTAATCGGCCATTTACTACCTGATGAATATATATAGAAGAAGGAGACTGATGCTTCAGGATGACTTAGAAAAAGTTCATGCATTTATTTTCAAATTTTAAAAAGCTAACTATATGTGATGTACAAATAAACTCTTGTCTTACCATGAATGCTTTGAGCACAGATACCTCTGCAAGTGTGGATATAAATACTTTCCTTTGTGTTTTGTCCTGGTCTTCGCTACAAGAAACATTCACAGCAGCTGTAAATGTTCCAGCCTCTGTAACCAACTCTGATAAATGTCTCACTCGTGAATAATGGCTGATACTCAGGAGCAGAAGATGGAAAACAAATAAATGGAGGATGACTAGCTGGGTTATAGTGAAAAAGAGTTTTATGAGAGAACAGATGTCTCTGAATCAGTTCCTCACCATGGGGCCTGGGAAGCCATCTCCTTTGGGACCGAATGGACCTGGAGGGCCTGGATCACCTCGGCCACCCTGCCAGAAGAAAACAGAATTAATTCCATAGTTCTTCTGTGCAAAGGCTTGAAAGAGATTTACAGATTCCCAAAGTGAACTGGAGAAGGATGTGCATGTACTTCAGTTTGTTTTTTTAACGTAAACCTCCATGTCCCAGTCAGCATCAGACATGATGTTTCCAGCCTCAGCTGTCAGATTCTGAGGCTAAAATGATGTAAAATGAATGTATGAATAGATGTAGCAGCATAAAGGTCGACCAGAAGAAGAAAGCAGAATTTATTACTAACAGAACTTTGTAGAAATAACACACAGATCAACAGTGACCAAACCTTTTCTCATCTCATCGTTCTCTCAAGTCTTGGCTTTCAGGAGAAAAAATATTGTTATTGAAACAAACACACAACAGAAACTATTTCCATGTTTCCACTTTTTCCTCATTTCCAGTTATTCCTGCTACTATTTACCTGCTATCCTCACTAAACCAACTCCAGCTCAGCTGCTTTGTGGCGCCACCGTGCATCAGAAACGTCTTCTTGGCTTTATTCCAGCCATAGAGGAGCATTATTTTTCTTCTTTTCACACACACATAGAACTTTCTGCTCACTGGTTGATCTTTGGCTGCTCCTGATTGGACGTTACCGTCAATCTAAGCTCTCTGATTGGTGGAAAGTCTGACAGGAAGTGGCTTCATCATCATGTCCAGGTCTAAATAGAGGTCTCTTAGTAACATAGTAGTGATGGTGATGTTTTATGTTATCATTCATCATTTACTGTGGATTTACCAGATAGAACAGAAATCCTGAACAGACGTGCTTAAGAGCTGGAGTCCTGCAGGTTTTAGACGTTTCCCCTTCTGAAACACATCTGACTCAGACTTGTGTTGAGTCTGCTAATGACCCATTGCTTTGAGTCAGGTGCGTTGCAGCAGGGAAACCTGCATGACGCCAGCCCTCAAGGACCAGGATTAAAGATCCCTGGTATAGAGTCTCTGAATAAAACTACATTTAGTGGCTGGATTGTAAACCTCCTGGACGGGATAGAAATGCCTGGAAAACTTCCGTAGATCAGCTAAAGGGTAAAATATCCATCACATTTACCCCACAGAGCTACACACTAGTGCTGCTGAGACACTGGTGATGGTAGAAGAGGTAGCGATTGGGGGTGCAGGAGATCTAGTGGAGTTCTAAGAGTTAAAACATATCAAGACTGAAGATACAAAACATGGTGCTGGGCTTTTAAGTGAAATTTTGAGCAAATGTTTTTGCAAGGAAATTTCTCCAGAACCCAATCAAGCCTCTTCTGGAACGTGCACCAGAACAGGATTCAGTTTTCTGACGTCCTCTCTGGTCTTTCAGATGTTTAAAAACGACTTTAATATTTAGATCAAATTAAACTCATTAGATCTGATTTTCTAAACATAGACTGTTCAGCTGTGACAACATGCATGTACTTGTTTATTGAACGGATTTCAGGTTTGCTTCCCCAGGATCCAAGAAATGAAACATTTTTAGAGAAAACAATGTTCCTAAAGAAGGTTTTCTGTTACCTTTGGACCTGGAAGTCCATAGCCAGTCTCTCCAACCGGACCAGGAGGACCATTCGGGCCAGGATCACCCTGGAACATGTTTTCATAGAAAGAATCTTACAGATCCAGATTTACACACACAAAATTCTATTCTATTCTATTCTATTCTATTCTATTCTATTCTATTTTATTGTGACTTAGCAGACACTTTTCTCCAAAGTGACTTTCTTCTGAGAGTAAGAACAACACAAGCTAACCTGCCATCAGAGCTGTTTCCACATCTGGTTATTTAAAAGGATTAAAAATGACGTTTTTATTATTAAAGTGCTGCTGAGCACACTGAAGCAGAGTGTGCTCAGTGTGGAGGGTAAGAAGGGATTACTGATCTGTGAGCCATGTTAACAACTACTTCCTACTCGGAACAGTTCTGCTAAATAAGCTCAGTTTTCTTTATCTAAACCAGTGATGGGATCTTTGGCCCTTGTCCTGCAGGTTTTCCATTTTTCCCTGCCCCTACACACTTAATTAAAATCAAATGGAACCAACAGCCAACAAAGTTCTGCACAATCACCCATTAATTTAAATCAAATGTGTTGGAGCAGGGAAACATGGAACATGTGCCAAGGTTCCCCACCAGTGTTCTAAACCAACTCAAATCTCAGGTTTTATCTGCAGGATGTCAGCGTTTCATAATCCATGTTTGCTTTCTTATTCATGAAACGGATGGTGTTTTATGAAAGGTGTGTGATCGGGTAACTTTCCCGATTGTCTTATGATGAGTATCCATGGGAACGGAGAAGCCGTTTACCAAAATACACTGAGCTCTTCAAAGCTAATAACACCGAATCCCTAAGAGGCTGCAAAGCAGAAGCACAGGAGAAAGAAAAGAGACAAAAATTCAAACCATTTTCTCCAATGGAATTAATGGTAAATGCGACATGGTTAGCTAACAACATGGACCAGCTATTAGCGGTAACAAGGACTACAGAACTTTTTCCCAGCGAGGCGCCCTCTATCGACGGCTAATCCAGCATCTTCATCCTACCTGTACTGTGAGATTTTGTCTTATCTCTTGCTCCACGTTTTCTCTTACTCTTTTCTTCTATTAATGTAATCTTGCGTTTCTTTCCCTGATCAGCCACGATGTGTTTAAAAACAGCTGGTATGTTTACATCCGCTTGCTAGCCTTTATTGTGTTGCAACATGAATAACAGCCATTGCCCTCCAGAACAATATGATTGTTTCTAAAGAAAAAGAAAAGCGTAGTACATATAATTCTCCTCAGGGGGTTAATGAAGTAATTTTGTTCTTCTGGAGGTTATAAGCAATGGACAGAACAAAGTGCATGCATGCTTATAGGACAGCTTGTCAGCCACACCTAAATAGAACTGATATTAAAAAAAAGACATTTTCAGTGTCATGTATGGCCCGAAACGAGTGGAATAAAATGTTAAATGTTAACTAAAAGTAAACAAAGAAACTTTACAACCACAAGTCTCTGGCTAATAGTCATGAAGGCACTGTGTTGATTTAAGGAACATTTTCTGAGGCTTTATTTAAGTATAAAATCTGATGTGTGGGAGGTGGGTAAGCAGACAGGTACTTGTCTGAGGCCATCATGATTTTTAGCCACAAGATAATAATAACTATATGTTATAACTAGTGTAAAGTTATAACATAATGATGGGAGCTGTTAAATAATAATAAATTATATATTAATAATTTAATATCGCACCACTTGATGATCAAGAAAAGTTTGTTTCAACAGCTGTAGGAGGAGAAAAATATTAAAAATGAAATCTGAAAGATTCTTAAAAAATTCTATGACATGGGTTTAGAAATGAGAGGATTCACCTTGGGTCCGGTGATGAAGCGCCCTGGCGGACCAGGAGAACCTGCTCTTCCTTGTGATCCTGGTTCTCCCTGAAAATTAACACAAGGCGTTAATAACAGGATATGTCCCTACCAGAACTTAAAATAAGAGATAAACAACATCATCAGATATATTACACTGTCATCATTCATTTCACAAATACTAAACCAAATTAATAAAATCAGTGTGAGAAATCTGATCCTTTCCATCACCAGAAAGCGTTTGCTTTATCAGTCTCTCTCAGAGCTGAGAAGGACTTTGGTCCATTTTTCTTTGAAATGTTGCTTCACTTCATTGAGGTTTGCAGCACTAATTTCTGCTCAGCACTCTCAAGGTCCACAGCTGAGGTTTGGACTTCACCTTGACCATGTCGACACCTGTCAGCATCTACTCTGGTGTAGATCTGCTGCTGTGTTTGGGATTATTTCAATTATTCTTCACCTTTTTCTAATTGGACTGTCATGAACTAAAACATTTAACATGCCAACCGTCTGTCCGGAGAGTCTGAGATGTGGCCTTTAAGGTAAAATGGTAAATAGTCTGTATTTATATAGCACTTTTCTGTACCTGGAATGATACCCAAAGCGCTTTACGTTATACATTATATTCACCCATTCACACACACACACTGATGGCGGAAGCTGCTGTGCAAGGCGCTAACCACAGCCCATCAGGAGCAATTTGGGGTTCGGTGTCTTGCTCAGGGACACCTTGACATGAGCTTGACAGGCCGAGGATCGAACCGGCAACCCTCAGGCTACAAGACGACCATGCTAGCCATAGAGTCACACCCACCCTTGGTTAAGGGTTTCACAATTTCTCTGGACATTGCATGGTCTGATCTTTGGCTGAACTTGCTTGGACTTGTTTCAAAAGGTTTAAGATGATCAAATTCTGTACAAAGTAAAAATGATGCAAACATTCGGGCGTTAGCTTCCCACCATTGTTTGACACGGCATCCTCCTCGCATCACTTCGACTTTGCAAATACTGCATATACTGCTTTTCAAGTATCTTTTATTGACACTGTGAAAAATTACCACACAGCTGACATTGCTTCTAGATTAGTTACATCCCACAATGTAGTGCTGCATCGCTGTCACATGTCCAAACATGGCCGCATGACCAACCCCCCCCCCCCCCCACAGGCGTACACAAACAGCAATTAGATGAAATTAAATATCGGCTGTTAATATCAGCCCAGTTTTGCTCATCGGACCGTTACCAATACGTTGAAAAATGACTAACATCAGCTGATACCAATATTAATGCCGATGTATCGTGCATCCTTAGCTTAGATACTTAATGGTTCCTTACTTTTGGTCCTGAGGGTCCAGCAATTCCAGGTGGACCTGTCAAGCCTCTGATTCCTCTCTGGCCTTGATCACCCTTAAAAGGAAAATATGAAATACAGTTATGTGATCTTCTTACTCATCACTTACATACAGGTCAATGAAGGCCAGCTGTAAGATATAACGAAAAGTGATAAGAGGAAATTACTTTTGTACCTTTTCACCCTGAGTGCCAATCCCAGGTGCCCCCTCTGGTCCTCTAAAACCAACGGCTCCTGGCTCACCCTAGTGCCACATACGCCTACAGTTAACTTTCTGCTGATGAGTTACAGAGGTACGATATGGTGAAAACCACCTCCAAAATACCTTCTGTCCTGGGCCTCCATCCTCCCCAGGCAGACCCGGCAGACCTGACACTCCTGGTGATCCTGGTTCACCCTGAAGACAGACATGGATCTGTGTCAGTTTTTGGACTGAGAACTTTCAAATGAATTTTAATTTAATTTAATGTTGATTTGGGGTTTTAATCAGAGAGCTTTGGCACCTTTTCTCCGGGCTCGCCAGCACCTCTCTCTCCTGGGGCACCAACCTCGCCGGGCAACCCTTGGTCTCCCTGTTTGAGAGGCATTGTTCAGCTTTTTATGTTTTCCTTTAGGACCATTGTTAATAATTAGAAAAGAAAAGTTTCTGCTATTGTGTGTCACTGCCGGGGCGCACTTATTTACATAGATGAATATCAGTGCCTTAGCAGCTGCATAAAACTTTGACGATATTAGTTTACAGATCATCAAACCTTGGGTCCAGGCATTCCCTCTCCTTGTGGGCCTCGGCTTCCTGGTGGTCCCCTCGGACCCTCCGTGCCCTGCAACAAGTAAAGAGTTGTGCATTTCTTTCTTTTTTTTTTGTTTTTAAGGGGAAGATGATCTGACGAAGATGATTCCATCACTCGACTTTACCCTGCCATTTTTCAGGGATGAGGTACCCATTTTCTTTTGGGGATCAAGCAGTAGTGGTCATTTAGGCATCCAAAGATGGCAGCTACTACCCATATCTACAAAAAAAAACATCCTTAAAAGCAGAGGAGTAGCCCCTAGAGAACTTGGTCCTCATCTTGGACATCAGAAAACGGTTTTTAATTTTTCTTCTCACCAAACTTGATCCAGAAAAACCTGCACTGGCCCACAAAACATTGCTTTTTAATAATGGAGGCGAGAAACATGCAGTGGTGTTACTGTTTTGGTTTGTTTTCTACATTAAGTACATACAGGCTCAGCTTTGACTGGTCACTACATTTACATCCTACATCTCCAAAATAGTTTCTTTCTACACCTTTGTCCTTTCTCCTTGTCCCTCAAGTGTTTAGTTTGCTATGAACTCTTATAGGAGGAAGAAAGAATCAGCCCAAGCATTTGCATTCCCGAGTCTTTATATTCTGCTTCTGGTACCGTTTTATCCTCCCTTTCTGGTGCACAGGGACCTACGCTATAGCTGCATATTACCAGTCACAGTTAGTAAATGAGAAATGAGGAACAAAGTGGAGACTTAAGTGGAGAATAAATACAACTAAATAAGGTAAATAACTCTGTACAGTTCCTAAAAGACCAGAATCCTGGAATTAAAACACAAAAAAATATGAAAAACCCTAATATTTTGGCAGTTTAATCCAAAGCGGGAGTCTTATGACTCATATACTTGCCTTCTCTCCTTGAATGCCGGCTCCTTGGAGGCCAACGGGCCCAGGAAGACCTGGAGGGCCAAAATCCCCCTATAGATTAAAAAAAAGAATGGAGGTTGACAATGATATTGGTATATAAATGTTGATGTCAGACAGTGCATTGCACACAAATGCCAGCTGGAACATTTTATGATTTATTACTTGTGGAAAGCACCCAGCTGCAGGGAAGTCTTTACACAGAGCTCGTGCAGTTTCTTGTAGCTCAGCTGTGCTGCTGCATTGAATGAATGTCTCTGTGCAATTTTCCTTTAATAATTTAACTTAAGTTTAAGCTCTGTTGTTTAAAAGTAGTTGTCATTATAAAACAGTGAAGTTAAATTAATCCTGTCACTTTAATCATTTAATCTTCCTCATGTCAACATCTGTGACTTACTAGATTTTCAGATGGCTGCAGAAATCTGCAAAGAAATTCTGCAAATGAAGACCAAACCTCCACATCTATGCCTGACTGAGCCAGTGCAGCACTTCTTTCCCACATTCATCAGCCCAGCCATAAAGCTGCACTCCTACAAGCTTTAACCGTGATTCATCACATACAGACCTTGACCTCCTATACAACGCCATGCTCAGTGCAACGATCGGTAGCTTTGGCAACTTCTGGCCTTCCTCACAACAAGGCTGTAGCTTTCTTCTTGCTTTGTGAATGCTTGCAGCAAGGCGCCTCATTTATAGCCTCTCTGTACTATACCTTGTCTCCTTTGATTCCAGCGCCCGGCGGTCCTCGGAGCCCCCGCGGCCCCTCCAAACCTCGTTCACCCTGCGAAGGCGGACAGAGAATTTATTACATTTTGACTTTTGAAATATTAGATGTATGACAGTGATGGCAAAGAGAGACCATATGTGACTTTGATAAAGGATGAAAAAGTACAAGTCAGACGAGCATAAAATGGTACGTCGTGTCATGTGTAGTCACATAAATCATACAGCTAAAAATGCTTTATGACCAGTGACACCAAAAAGAGTCTTTCTGATTGAATTCTGCAATAAAAGGGATTCATTCTGATTGATGTTTGAGTAAATGCCAAGATGATTCTATTTCCAAAAACAAAAAGAACAGATGAAAAATTTCATTTCAGTCACTCTAAATTATTTAGAATCAAAGTGTAGAGTTAGGAGGACATTAGGAATAAAAGAATGTACACATTTATAGAAATACAATCCCTCTCCATGTATTATGACAGTTAAACAACATAAATGATTGTGTTGCAAATCAGGATAACAGCTTGTATTTAGTCTAGTGGCCTTAGCAGGTTCATGTACATGTAGAAAAAGAAGCGGTGGTCAAAGAAACCAAAATAACTTGTAAAATGTTGTCCAAGTAGATGTGAGTTCAGCAGTAGATACCTTAACCTTCAAAGCCTGAGATCCCCCAGCTGGGAGACAAACTGGCTAAAATGGACGTCATAGAGACGCTTTTCTCTGGTGTCTGTACTAAAACTTGTCTTTTTTATTTTTTTACCTGTCCTGTCCAGCATCCTAGTAATTGAAATGATGGTCAGGTCGCTGTGTTGTGCCGAACAAATTTGGTTTGTCAATGGGAGGTTTATGGGTATAAGGCTCCTCTTGATAAGCCGATTCATTTATTTACTTATTTACTGTTATTTATTTACACTGTATAATGGAATCTATGTAATTTTGCTGGACCCACCCCAAGGGCGGCAGAGAAAGGCCCCATCCAGAGCCCCCCATCCAGAGCCCCCTGCGGTCATGGGGCACAGATCAGCCGCCGACCCCACCAGGCACCGGCCATGCAGGGCGGCCAGAGCAAAGGGCCAGGGCCCCAAGAACCCAGAGGCCCCCCTGATGATGCTATGCTATGTATTTAATGGCTGCACAGACCACCACAGTCTACTGTGCTTACTCTTTTTATGTCTCTGAGAATGTACGCTATGATGATCCTCCACCTTCGCCATCTTTGTTATTGTTTGAAACTGATGACGATGGAACTCTGAACTCAGCGCTGTCCTCTGGTGGACGTATCGGCTAACAACCATGCTAATGTAAAGAAGCGTGGTAGCATGTGGGCAGTGACGTTTCAAACGGACACACTTATTAATCACATCACAGCTTCATTGATTGCTTATCAGCTATAATGCTCACCTCTGTCCCCGTTTCCAGTAGTGCTACTCTATTAACTCTATCAGGCTAGAGCCCCAAAAACGGATTAAGGGAATACCAGAATAGGAGACTCAGTTCGATTAGGAAGACAACTCTGAAAAATTTCCCACCTTCCTTTGGTTTGCTTTGCTTTCACATTGCACTGTGCTCAAACAGACTAAACCTGCCTGAACAACGTCACGCAGTTACAACAACTGCTCACCTGGACAATATTCTGAATCTGCAGCTTTCAGGACTGCAGAAATCCCCTTCCCAACAAATGCTCTGCTCTACAATGAGCTTTAATGACCTCCACTTCATGCTACACAGAACAAATAAGGCAGATGTGATGCTAAGTTCACAGAAGCTCTATTAAACTCAAACAGTAGCTAACCTTTGTTTGGGTTAAAAAATACTACACAAGAGTCAGAGGAATCCGATTTATTTCCCCTGGAGGAAATTTCACTCATCTTCCAAGGACAAGAGAAACAGAATGTCAAACAGATGTACATCAGCCTCTGTAGTAATACCACATTTGCATGTTAGCTTCCAGATGTTTAGATTTATTGTCAACACTTTGTGATCCGAGCACACAAGCAGACGTGTTAATGATGTAGAGAAAGGGTGATACTGCTGCTGAGCCCCAGTGAATCGGGAGCTTGTTGAGGCACGCCATGGAAAGAACGCTGCTTTAGAGCAGCAACATCTGCAAGTTAGCAATCAAATCTAGAGAAAAAAAAGCACCCCTGGAGGCCAGTCTACTCCAGTGGGTTATAGACTATTCTTGGGAAATGCTGTAAAAAAGCCAAAAAGTAATAATATACTGGCCCAAATTCCACTTTGTTGTGCATGTTTGATTTAATGTTTGTTTTTATCACAACAATGATGTTTGGTCTTTTCACAGCTGCATATGAAATGAATTAAACTACTTATAAACAGAAACACTTGTATCATCGATAATTACAGAGATGCATTTTAAATGTTTAAATTGCTGATTTGTTTTATTGAGTTTAACTTACAATTTGTTCAGATTTAGAAATTTTACATTGTTAATAAAATGCTCACCCAGATCTACAGTCTGAGTATCAGCCGTCCCTCCGTCAGACCTGTTGAGGTCTGGGTTCTGGGGAGGACCCGTCCCTCTGTCAGACCGGTTGAGGTCCGGGTTCTGGGGAGGATCCGTCCCTCCGTCAGACCGGTTGAGGTCCGGGTTCTGGGGAGGACCCGTCCCTCCGTCAGACCTGTTGAGGTCCGGGTTCTGGCGAGGACCCGTCCCTCCGTCAGACCGGTTGAGGTCCGGGTTCTGGGGAGGATCCGTCCCTCCATCAGACCGGTTGAGGTCCGGGTTCTGGCGAGGACCCGTCCCTCCGTCAGACCTGTTGAGGTCCGGGTTCTGGGGAGGACCCGTCCCTCCGTCAGACCTGTTGAGGTCCAGGTTCTGGCGAGGACCTGTCCCTCCGTCAGACCGGTTGAGGTCCGGGTAGTGGGGAGGATCCGTCCCTCCGTCAGACCAGTTGAGGTCCGGGTAGTGGGGAGGATCCGTCCCTCCGTCAAACCGGTTGAGGTCCGGGTTCTGGGGAGGATCCGTCCCTCCGTCAGACCTGTTGAGGTCTGGGTTCTGGGGAGGATCCGTCCTCTCAACAGACCCGTTTCCACTGATCTTCAGTCCAGTTCTTGTGTCATATGACATACCGCTGCCTTTTCTCTCTGTTTCCCGAATGGCTTTTTGACAGCCACGTTTCCATGGAGACCATTTCTGATGAGGCTTCGGCCAACACTAGATGGATTAACTGAAGGTCCAGATGCATCTCTCGGGTCCTGGGTCAGGCTGGATTTGTTCCTTTCTCTTTAGGACATCACTTCCAGATCCTGTTCACCTGTAGATAGCTGGTGTCAGAATAAAACTCTTTCTTTAGTTGCAACTACAGAAAATGTGAAGAAAAATTGTGTCTTTGTGCTGGACTGTTCCAGCAGTGCCTGAAAGTATCACTGAAAATGGATTGTTTGCTACGCATAAACAACACTGTTCATCCTTTTAGTCAGGAGTCTGTGTGTGCAGTTTAAAGTGACTTGAAGCTAATCCATCGTACATCCTGTATCTTCTCTGAGCTTCCTCCAGCCAGTAAAAGTCAGTCTAATATTGACTCTTGTCTTATCTCTTGCTCTGTCACTTTTTCGTTTCCTTACTTCCCCTGATTATGTCCACTTCCATTTGAGTGCTGAATCAGCCATGGTGTGTGTCCAAAACCAGCCAGTATGTTGATATCCAGTTGCTGAAATTTTAAATTTAAATTGACTCCCTCAGGGATTAATAAAATTAAGTCTAAGTCTGGAACAGCTGTCACGTGATGCTCCGGGCTGTGGTTTCTCAGCCTCGGGCCTCTGCAGGGTGACAAAGGCTCCAGGAATGTACATGATAAATGTCAGTGTGGCATTCAAATGAGTCACAAACTTATGTAGTTCTGCCCAACCATGTTCACCAGTTCATCTGATTCAGGAGCTGTCGGACAGCAGCCCTCCAGGACCAGCTTTGGACACCCCTGGACACATGAAAGTCTGACTGCTGGGTATCAAAACATAAAGATAAAAGAGGTGGTGCAAAGACTTTTGCAAAGTCCTGTGTTAGTTTCAGAAAGAATAGAGCCTCAACTCCAGATTTACAAGTGTCTACATGCCCCATACAATGGTCTAAATCAGTGTTCATCAACTCCAGTCCTCAAGATCTACCATCCCGAAGGATTTAGTGTTTCCTTGCTGCACACCTGATTCAAATCAATTGCGCATTAACAGGCAAAAGTTGACAAGTTCTTGGAGAACCTTTTTATTTGAATCAGGTGTACTGTAGCAGGGTGGAGCATCTTGAGGACTGGAGTTTGTGAACACTGGTCTAAATACTGCTTTAAATTCATATTCTGTAAATTTAAGTGTGGAATCATTACATGCTGTATTTACCTTCTTTCTCCTAATGTAAGCCAGAAACCAGAAAATGATGATGGAAGGTATAAAAGGTACATATGAAAGGTTTTTTGAGAAAAGGCAGATGCAGGAACAGACTCGTTCCCTCTCACTAAATCACTGCCATGTTGATGTGTCCTGGATATTTTCCTGCTCCGTCTCTGAATCTTCTGCTCTGCATCGTGGTGTTCTCATGTCCTCTAGCAGAGATGCTCAGTAGACAGCATGAAGTCATGGAAGCCATACCACTGCTGGGACTTTACAGAACCTCTGTGTCGTGTTATCTCATGTCACCATATGTGTCGTTAATTTCCTGTGATATCAGAAAATCTGGAGTCCAGACAACATTTGGGCAGATGAGTGGGTGGATGGATGAAGTGCAGATGAATACATGAAACAGGGTCAAAAGAGGGAAGCTTTAAACTGACTTGAATGAATGTGTGTTACAGGAAGTACTGTCAGTCCCAAGAGCCTCAGACAGAAAAGACACGATCATGTACTCACCTTTGGTCCAGGGAGACCTTCTCCTATAGGTCCTCTTTCTCCTTGAACTCCCTGTGGCCCTTGAGGTCCCTGAATGAAACAAAAGGTGTTAATGAACACTAGAGAAACAAAATCTTCAGCAATGGACTCCATACTTCCGAAATGAGGAGCAATTTTAACTTGCAGCACGACCAAACAGCAGCATTAAAAGAGTTTAAAGGAATCATTCTCAAGGCTAAAAACATTAGCATGCTCAGCTAACTAGCACACCAGTACAGAGTTATGATAAGGACCAGTTCTGTAACTTTAGCTGTCTAAAGTGTAACAAGTGCAGGTACAAATGCAGTACGAATTAATTCAAGTCTGAAAACACAAGTCAATTTTTGATATACAAAACATTTGTCCCACATTTCACTCTAAGTCAAGAATTAATCAGATTTCTCTAATCAGAGAGAACTGAATAAGCACAACTATCAAAGCTCCCTAAAATGATGAACTCTTAGTGGAATTAGGTGATAATAAAGACTTTTTCTTTACATCTCCAGAAAGAAACCTTAGATTTTCCATAGACAAACATATCTTTAGATAGAAAACTTTATTAATCCTGCTAGGGGGAATTATTTTGCTACCAGATCGAACAATTTAATACAACAATAAAAAAAAATAACAATTTTGACATTAAAAGCAGAGAGTAAAAAGCCAAAAAACATGATTAAAAATGCAATAAAAACATTATACACAATGCAAATTAAACTACTTAACAGCAGCAGGATGAAAGACCTTCTCGGTAGGGATGGGTGTATTGATACTATGGAGTCAGCTGATACAGAACATGCTATTTGTTTTCACTTCTGAGAGTTTTAGGCAATAAGATTGCATGTGAAGCAACAGTGAAGTCCTTCTGTCATGTGACCATGGCAGCCTATCAGATGTCATGATGTCATGATGATGATGGTGCTGCTGTTAATGATGAGGTCTTGTTTTGATATTTTACTGGTTTAATGCAGGTTATTGCAAATTATGTTGTATTATATTCATCATTTTACTTTTACATATTTTATTTTCTATTTAAGAAATATGAAAATTCTTATGTTAATCTGTACTTTAATTATTTTATCATTTTAAAAAGATTTTTTCTTTTATTTTTATTTTACTCATCCATATAATTTATTATGGTTTAAAAAGCATTTATTTCAGGTACTGATGTTCATGAGTTTTATTTATATTCCATATTGCCCCGGCAATAAAAATATTAATACACACTGTACAATTGTGATTTTCTTTTAAGGGGCAAGACATATCGATATTGGTATAAATGGAAAAGTACCAGAAACTAATGGTATTTCAATGAACAACACCAATTCAGTAACAGAATCAGCTGTTGGGCATTGATAGAAAAGATTTGGGAGGTTTCTCATGTGCACAACCTACATACTGAACTCTGCTGCTCATCCCACAGATCCATCTTTCTTACCAATGTGGCTCCATTTAAAAGGGAGATAAACAGGCCTGTTTTTATATTACTGTAAAAGTACATGTGTACTTGTATTTCTGGGATGTTGACAAACCCAACATGTTATAGTATTGCAATCATTTCTGATCTCAAGAAAACAAAAGGAAGATTTCTGGATATAATGAGATGTTTCATGATATTTAATCATCTTGGGATAACGTGGCTGCTGTCGTCTTTTTGGGTGAATGTTCTCCAAGCCAAGAAGCGAAACCTTAAACCAGCACTACAAAACTTTGGCAGATTTTCTCAGCGTCTTTATTCCGTCTCTTCTCTTAGAACTTTCCAGCTAGTAAGTCAGTCTGAAGGTCTTGTTTCTTGCTTCATCTCTTTCTTCTTTTTCTCACTTTCTTTGATAATATCCTTCTGGGTTTCTTTAATGAATCAGCCGCAGTGTGCTTTGATATCTAGTTGCTAGCATGTGAAGCTATGCTGTAAAGTGATGGATGGAAAAAAATAAAGTTGGGAAGTGTAGTTTTTCAGCCTTGGGACGCTGCAGGGTAACGATGACTTCAGAAATGTAACTGTACCATGAAAACGAGTCAAATCGGAAAGTTATATAGTTTTACTTTGAAATTATGTATTACTCCCTTCATCTGTAAGTGGCCATGACTCCATGCATAATCCTTTCCTTGGGACCATAAAACGTGTCCGGATTGCTTTGTTTCACCACCACCATTTGTAACTGAGATTTGTGTGCTGGTTTCTTACGTACCGGTGGTCCAGCCTCGCCAAGCCCTGGAGGACCAGGTGGCCCTGGTTGCCCCTGGAAACCAACATCACCCTGCAGATTGCGAAACACAAAAGTTGATATTATGCTTTCAAGTTTTTATTTTCCAGAGCAATGTGGCAGGATTTTTTTTAGTACTTTACCTTTGGTCCTGGAAGGCCGACCCCCGTTTCCCCTTGGATTCCAGGTGGCCCAGGAAGTCCTCTTTCCCCCTATAAAAACACAGGCAGGGACAGACAAAGATGCTTAAACGCTATGATGACCAGTAAAGCTGCCCAGGTTTACTGATGATAAAAACAAGCAAAATAAATCCATAACATCATAAACATCCATGAGCAGTTTTGGCTCCCCCTAATATTATGCCGCGTTTAAAGAGGGTTCCTGCAGTTAAATAATTGGTTGAAAATGCAGTTGTTTCTACTGTCAGAAACTGTAAATCACATCCTTGGTGTTCAGCAGGAGGGCACATGAGAGGCGTGAAAGGGGGCGTGGAAACACTAGCAGTTGCATACCAAACCCCCCTCCCCTCCTCTGCCCTTTCAAGCAAGTTAGGACAATGCTTAGAGCCAGACATTAGTCTGCTATTCAGGTGATATAGGATGACAGCCAAACTATTAACATGAACATTCTTCTAAAATAATTAGGAGGCAAACACTTGGCTGGGAGTGTGTGCTTGTAGAAGAATTGGCAGGTATTATGTGGGAGAGACAAATAAGCTGACAAGTTAATAACAGATGAACCGCTTCAGAGGGGCTTCAAATGTCACAGTGGCTGTGGATTGTAACTCGCAAATAAGTGTTTGAATATACAGTCATGCAGTTGGTGGTATCAGTTTGTGCAGATCCTTGACATTTATGTTGGATAGATTTAATCCAAACGCAGTTTAAATGTCAGCTTCGTGAGTCTGACTTATTTCCTGTATGTTATTCTAGGAAAACTCAGGATTAGAGAGTTATTGGATGCTACATTCCTCATATGCTGCAACACATGTCTTGTTTCATTTTGCCTCTCTGCAGGTATCTGTCACTCAATATCTTAGTGTGGTTGGATCAGTGGCATGGACAATCCACCATTCTCCATAATCCACTTCAGAAAAAGCCCTGCATTCTTTCTGTAAGCATCTGCTTTTGAGACTGGGACTGGTTTTGATCGATGGATTTAAAAGACTACAGATCAAAGTACATTTATTGATATAAATCTTAAATTTCATTCATTGTGGAGAAATGCTCTCCAGGGTTTTTCCAGTTGGCTACATGGGAAGGTAACAGCTAAAAGTCTTAAAAAAATAATTTCATCAGTCAAATCTTAGAAACCGGGACAACGTTGTGTTGGGTAGTTTTGTTGGTGATGAAAAACTTACGTTTGTTTATTCAATGAACCTGAAATTAAGAGATTTGTAGGAAAAAAGTTTATTTATTAAGCTTGCTAACTCAACTGTGACACTTAAATTACTTATATTACTTAATCATATTTCTGGATTTACAAAAAGAATTTGATGATGTTTATTATAAAGTGCTCTTAAATAAATCATAAATATGGTGTCAGTGAGTTGAGGACTGGAGGAGGAGGAGAAGAAGAAGAAGGAGGAGAAGGAGGAGGAGGAGGAGAAGGAGGAGAACAAGAAGAAGGAGGAGGAGGAGGAGGAGAACAAGAAGAAGGAAGGAGGAGGAGGAGGAGAAGAACAAGAAGAAGGAAGGAGGAGGAGGAGGAGGAGAACAAGAAGAAGGAGGAGGAGGAGGAGAACAAGAAGAAGAAGGAGAAGGAGGAGAACAAGAAGAAGAAGGAGGAGGAGAAGAACAAGAAGAAGAAGGAGGAGGAGAAGAACAAGAAGAAGAAGGAGGAGGAGAAGAACAAGAAGAAGAAGGAGGAGGAGGAGGAGGAGAAGGAGAAGAACAAGAAGAAGAAGGAGGAGGAGGAGGAGAACAAGAAGAAGGAGGAGGAGGAGGAGGAGGAGAACAAGAAGAAGGAGGAGGAGGAGGAAGAGAAGAAGAAAAAGGAGGAGGAGGAGGAGAAGAAGAAAAAGGAGGAGGAGGAGGAGAAGAACAAGAAGAAGGAGGAGGAGGAGAAGAACAAGAAGAAGAAGGAGGAGGAGGAGAAGAACAAGAAGAAGGAGGAGGAGGAGAAGAACAAGAAGAAGAAGGAGGAGGAGGAGAAGAACAAGAAGAAGGAAGGAGGAGGAGGAGGAGAAGAAGAAGAACAACAAGAAGAAGGAGGAGGAGGAGAAGAAGAAGAAGGAAGAAGAGGAGGAAGAGAAGAACAAGAAGAAGGAGGAGGAGGAGGAGAAGAAGAACAAGAAGAAGAAGGAGGAGGAGGAGGAGAAGAAGAACAAGAAGAAGAAGGAGGAGGAGGAGGAGGAGGAGGAGGAGGAGGAGGAGAAGAAGAAGAAGAAGGAGGAGAAGAACAAGAAGAAGAAGGAGGAGGAGAAGAACAAGAAGAAGAAGGAGGAGGAGGAGGAGGAGAAGAACAAGAAGGAGGAGGAGGAGGAGAAGGAGAAGAACAAGAAGAAGAAGGAGGAGGAGGAGAACAAGAAGAAGGAGGAGGAGGAGGAGGAGAACA